>NC_047516.1:38069300-38369300 GCF_902827115.2 Pseudochaenichthys georgianus
TAAGGCTGAGTGAGTGAGTGTGATTTTGATTTCACACACTTCATATTTTTCAGAAGAAACAATGGATGAGAAATGAAATGACTTTTATTTCAGTATTGATAAGTGCTAACCTTTTATCATGATGAGGATAATACATGTGATGATTAATGCACACTGTAAAGAACATATCCATCAGCCATGCACGTCCCTGTGTTGTGATTGGACACACCAGATCCCTGTGACCATGTGTGCCATGACGTACATGTGAGAAGTATCACCAACATCTCCTCTAACACAGTAACGTCTCCAAGCATCCATCTGTTGCACTGATGTATCTCAACGTTGTGTACATAATTATATACAGTATATAGACTCATTCTCAGGTCTATAAAACCTTTTAATTTAAAGTAGCTAAAAAACACTTTTTCCACATTTCATCCAACCATTAAGTAATAAATGTCTATAAAGAATCACAAAATTAAAGTGTTCAATAAGCCCGTCTCAAAATCAAATCAAAAATATCTAAAACATGTTGTTCTCGCTTCTTAAATCAAAACAAAATGTCAGTTGACCCCTCAGAACGTTTTCTGCTAAATAAAAATAGTTACTGTTGATTACTTCTGTGTGAAAGAGATTCCTGATGACACCAACGTTTCAGAAATGTGCTAATGAATTCAGGGCAATATGTTGTTATTTCAATACACTATCTATATGAAATTTTAAATTTTAAAACATTGATTAACCTGAGGTGGCCTCCCTGGTCATAATATAAAAGTGTCTGCAGGATGCTGCAAGCAACCACACGCACTCAATGCGTGGGTTATGACCTTGGATTGAAAACCTTCACAAAACGTAACACTTTCAAAAGAACGGTTGTTACGTACGACGGAGTATTAGGGCCACACTTAGGGAAAAAAACAGAGAGATTTCGAGAATAAAGTCATAATAATACGAGAATAAAGTCATAGTTACGAGAATAAAGTCGTAGTTTAATAAGTGACTTGAGAAGCGGACTTGGAGGAGATTGTCTCCTTTCTGCAGGAGGAAATGGCTGGTTCTGGCCGACTACATTACATCACATTTAGCTGACGCTTTTATCCAAAGCGACTTACAATAAGTGCGTTCGACCAACAAGATACAAACTTGAAGAAAACAGAATCATATAAGTATCAGGCTTCATAGAGCTAAAACATTTCAAGTGCTACTCAACTGGCTTTAGATAAGCCAGTCCTTTGTTAGTATAGAAGTGCTTTGTTAGTAATTCTATCGCTCGAAGTGGAGTCGAAAGAGATGAGTTTTCAGTCTGGAAGATGTGTAAGCTATCTGCTGTCCTGATTTCATTTCATTTCAAACCTTTATTTATTCAGATTGGTCCCATTGAGATCATAGATATCTTTTTCAAGGGAGACCTGCAGCATATAGATTCCACATGAAACATAAAACAATAAAGGACATTATACTGATGTCAATGGGGAGCTCATTCCGATTCCACTACAAGGCTATCGTTCGACTCCTTCTGGATTCAAAGCCTTGATTACAAGTCTCATCGTTTCTTGTGAAACAACAAATCCCCTTTGAACAGCTCGTAGATGTAAACAGCGATAGCCTTGTAGTCGGCCAGAACCAGCCATTTTCCTCCGGCAGAAAGGAGACAATCTCCTCCAAGTCCGTTTGGTTCTTTCTTCAAAATAATAGACACAGTTTCTTGCACAACCTTTTCAAAGTTCTAATACTTATGATAATCTGATGCTGATGTGCCAAAAGATTAAGTATTTCGTTATTTGAGAAACCTAAACTAAAGTACTGCTTCACAAGATGCTCCACATTCCTCATCGTATTGCAGGACGCTGCTGTTGTGTCCTTCTCAAGTCACTTATGAAACTACCACTTTAATCTCGTAATTATTCTCGTAACATTACGACTTTATTCTCGTTTTTCTTTTTCTAAGTGTGGCCCCAATACTCCGTCGTAGTTACGCGACAGTCAGATATTTGTAAAACCATCAGAGGCATTAAAAAAGAAATGCAAAGGAAGAAGAATAAACGTTCAATGACGTATTGTCCATATGAAACGATATGATACAAAAGTCAGTCGTAGCATAATTCATTATGCTTCACAATAAAAACATACAAAACCGAACACAACAAAAACAGTAATAGCTTTGCAAGTTCTGAGGTCCATTTTTGAATTTCCCCAAGGAGGAAAAAATTATTTAAAATTGTAAATTCTCTGGGCAGATATTGTCCTGCAGTCTGTCCTTCTGTAGGCCAACAGCAGCGGAATGTTCCGGGATGTCAGGGTGGACCTGAGTCCTGTCTTCCTGATACCAGATGAAGTTAAAAAAATTAACAAACAAACTAACAAAGGGTAAGGGAATTTATAATAATACAACTATTAATGTTCATAAAATGATACATAGGGCTGTATGATAACTGGTATTACAATGACAAATATCAGAAGTCATTAATAATGATCAGAATTAATAAATACTTATTGTTAATATTGATAATAAAACTATATATCATACTAAGTTGTATGTCACTTTAAAGGTGGGGTAGGTACATTTGAGAAACCGTCTCGAGATACACTTTTTGTTATATTCCATGGAATGCTCTTAACATCCCGATAGCAATGAATATCTGAAGTGCTTTGACAATAAATCCATAAAAAAATATCACCTGTGGAAGCCGTGGTACTGTAAAAAGCACGACCATCGACCAATCATCTGAGCCGGCCCGGCTAAAGTAACTGGACGGCCTACCTGCCTGTCAGTCTTCCATCTGTGCACAACCTTATCCCGTGCCCTCATTGGTCATGTGCGCGTTCGTGTGTGTTGCAGGAGGGGCTCTGTAAGGAAGTGGCCGATTTGTTCTGGCTGTTTATTTTCAAATTCTAGCCACTCGAGCTGGTTTCTCCAAAATGACCGACCCTACCTTTAATTAGGCCACCACCTCTGGGTCAAAGTAAAACAAAGTTAGTTTAGTAGTATTATAAAAAAGGTCTCATACTAGAAAGTGAACAAGGGAACCTGATTCATAATGAAATGAATAACTATTAACACAATTATCATATCAATGTGCTGTAATGGCTGAAGGATTCTGATATTCTGTGAAATTAGAGTTTGGCAGTAATTACTCTTGTATAACATTAAAATAAAAATGGCATCTTTATTAAAAACAGCATTTATTAAGAAGATAATAAACAAAACATGCGTAATCTCTAACTAACTGCTAAAACGTCTCTGCCAGCGTTGTTTGAATCCTTATCTGTGTGTTCTTATGATGTGTGTTACATGATAATGGTTAAGAAGTAATAAGTGTGCACACTGCATAGTGCTCCGTGTGTCTCAGATGTTGAGTTCATGTGTTTAACTCAATTAACTGGCATAATAACTTAATGCATGCACTTTAAGCTGTGATTAGCAGTGCTGGCTAACAGGAAGTCTTTAAGGCAAGTGCTCACTTTTGTTCGTCAAACAATAGTCCGGTGATCAGAGAGCCTGGCTGAGCGGGTGGGGGGGCTGGCTTGCAGCAGGCTGTTCCAGCTCTACGGTCAGGGACCTGGAGTTCCAGCCCCTGACACAGTGCCTCACAGTCTACAGAAACCAAACGTCCTTACACTGAGTCCTGAAGTGTAGCACTCATGGATGCAGACACAGTAGGTGGTTAAGGATTTTCCTCACACATTAAAAAAACTGAAACATTGACTTTACTTAAAGGGGCCCTATCATGCAAAATGCACTTTTTGATGTTCTATACATAAATATGTGTCCGCGGTGTGTAAGGAAACTCACTAAGTGGCGGAAAATAAAACCCTCTCTCTTCTCCTCCGTACCCAAATCTCTAAAAACGGGGGAACAACAGAGCTGATCCAAATGTGCTGCCGATCAGTGGCGTTTTCTCCCGGAGGCCAAGGGAAGCCAGGCTTCCCCTGTTTTTTCGGATTGTAGTTATAATTTTAATAAATAAATAAAAACACTTAGTTTAGTTTCCGAAATTCTTTGCTGTGTGTTGCTGCCGGCCCGTCTCTCCCCCATTCTCATTGAGTATTTTACAAAGAGTGAAACAGCGCCCCTCTAGATGTTATGGTGAAACAGTAGATTGCACTCACTGTTGCGAGAGGAGGCCAGTCGAAATTGGCTTCCCTTGGTGAAAAAAAATGGAGGGATTGACCAATCAGACGAGGCTCACGTCATGCCCCTGCCAACCTGTGATTAGTCAGAGCCATGCCAGAGGCGGCTGGCTTCCCTTGCCTCACAATCCAATCAAATCGCATCAACTTAGTGTTGCAGTGACGCGTCCTAAAACCCAGAAGTAAGCTGCGCTCGGGTTCCCTCGACAGAAAGCAATGGGATTTCTCCATAGGATTTTGGAAAATAGCTCGAAATGAGGTCAGTGGAAAACAAACCTGTTTGATAAATGCACGTTTTGTTCAGCCGGATAATATCCACATGTCTACCCTACTTTTATATTTTTCTAATCATAAATCTAATCGATAGATAGATAGATAGCGCCACTGCACCACTCTCACCGCCATTAGAAAGTATAGCAACTGAAGCAAGTGGAGTTATGGAGGGTTGAGATTTGGAGTATTTAATCAAACATAATTGTACTAAACTTCCGCTACAGCAGGGGTGCCCAACCTTTTTTGAACCGAGAGGTACTTTTAAAGTTGCCAGTCTGCCGAGATCTAGCAGTCCAAATAGAGAGGCGTAGTTACTGGCAGCCTACTACCAGGTAAATACACACTTCTACTTGAATAAAACTGACCTTTGTACGATTAATACTTCATAAAATACTGCAGATCCTTTATCTTACCTCTTTCTAATCTACACACATACAAGTATTTAACTGAAGTCACACAACAGTGTTGTTGATACAGAGTTGGAGTTTATTCACACGTCACTACAGTGGGTAATGTTTTCAAGAAACATTGAACAGTGCTGCCACATGTGACACAGGAAGAAAAGAAAAGACTTGAACCCTTTCTTTGACATTATATAAAAATAGTGTTGCTCCAAAAGTATAAATGAGGCTTACTAATAAGATAACTCAGATCTGAAGCTACTCAGGAATCTGCTGCCAAAGTGCAATAAAAAAGACAACATCAATAGAATCAAACCCTTTTTTTGTTGCATTTTAGTAAAGTATAAAAAGAAATGCCTTTAAAATAGGATGCAAGCAACACTAGTTTCTTAACCTGAATTGATAATAGACTCAATTTAAGTTTGCATTCTTCTACCATTTTGTACAATACTTATAATGAATAAGTTCAAACAAACTAAAATGTACAGCTGATTAATAACGGTATCTAACTTGAGTTTTTATCATATCAAAAACCTGTTGAAATGCTGCTGTTATTTGTACTGTCCCCCAAAAGCGCGTCGGCAGCCTCCAGGAACGCTTCTTTCACAACTTTGCCGTCTTTGAAAGACTTCATGTGTTTCTCAAGAACGTGCCTGGTGAAAATGGACTGCTGTGCATTTAGCTGTGCTTTCAGGCCCCTCCCCTTTTGGAAGATAGGGAAGAATTAGGAGGGAATTCCGTCTCGTATCGTTTGTGCACTGTTTTGAAATGCCGCTCCTAAATGACCCTTCTTCGATAAAGCCACACTCGCATTGCAGTTGAGACAGATGGACTTTGAATTGGAATAGATACAGAAATAATCATCCTCCCACTCGGAGTGAAAATTATATATTTTGGGCTTTTTTGCTTCTGCCATAATTGCGGTCTTGTGTGTGTGCGGACTGTCACTCCTGTTGACACGGACAACGTCAGCGAACTAGTGCCCACTGCCCACCAGCCACACCCCGACACATGGGGTCACGCCAGCCAATCACAAAGCTTTGATGCGTTCAAGTGCATTATTCTGGCACAGGAAGATTATGTGAATAAAACAGAATATTGTTGTTCTATTTTTAGACACATCTCGCGATCGACTGGGAATCTCGCGATCGACTGGTTGGGCACCCCTGCGCTACAGCAACAACAAATACAATCTGATAACAGGCCAATGCCCAAACTGGAGCTGTGTACAGCGACGAAAAAAGAAGCGAATCGGACGTAAAACGTTAAAGGTCTCCTGATTTAGTTTGTGAATGAATGCTTATTAGAGTTTGGGCTGGAGAGTGCGTGCGGACCTGTCGGTTAGATAACAGGCGTGTGTAAGTCCTGCATCTGCATGATACAAATGTGTGTAAAATGATACCGGGCGCTGTAATCACTCATCTGGTTACGTTATTACTAGGGCTGTCAAACGATTACAATTTTTAATCAGATTAATCACAGCTTAAAATGAATTAATCATGATTAATCACCATTCGAACTATGTCCAAAATATGCCATGTATTTATGTATATTGTTGTGGGAATGGAAAGATAAATGAAAGAAGGCGGATATATCCATTTAACATACAGTATGTATGTTTATTATAACATTGTTCTGTGTGTCAAAATGAAAGACAACCCACACACATACCTATCAATCATCAAACCGTGGGGTCTTAATTCATTACGTGTTGATTTCTATCAACGGGGGAGTACTTACGGGGGGGGGGGCTAGTGGAGTACTTCAGGAAAGTCGACGGGGGGGGGGCTAGTGGAGTACTTCATGACCACAGAGTGTGAACGTTGTGATCAGCTGTTTTAGAGCAGTTCTCCAGTGAAGGGGGGAGTCTCCCTCCGCAGCCGGTTGGCGTAGTTTTGGCACAATTCCGTTGTACAGACCGACGTTAACAGCAGCCCTGTCTGTGCACACGGAGACCGACTCTGTCGTCCGGTGATCGAACCGCCTTCTGGAAAAGCTTCACAAGTACGTCGGTACGCAAATGCGCTTTGTGACACAAGTGACGGTACGCATTTCAGATTACGCACATAACCTGCATACCTGTTATGTGTTACCTGTACTACAGCAAAAGTATTCTCCGTCGGGACTTCCTGCAACAAGACCACGCCGTTATCTTGATTCTGATTGGCCAGAAGACGTTATCAAAGATGTTCTATTGAGAAGACGATCACCATGTGACAAAAGTTTTCAAAACCGTGGCTACTGAAATCAATCTTACTAACTGCTGTCTGTGCAATTTACTCCACGCGAGTTGGCGGACTTTATTTTGCTTACTTTAACCTCATTTTTCATGGTGGGGCGAAGCCATTTCTTGGTATGGGTGTAGCCTACCCCAGCCATAGCCTGGCGCTGCCACTGGTGGCACGTATGGGGCGGGCCATTCTGCACATGCGTTAAATGCGTTAAATATTTGAATGCACTTAATTCAAAAAATGAATTACCGCCGTTAACGCGATCATTTTGACGGCACTAGTTATTACATAACCCAAAAGAAAGGACGTATTATTTGCTTCCCCTAATTTTTCCCCCACGCCACGCTACTGCTGCCGATATGACGTAATATCGGAAATGTGGGCTGGCTTTACACCCACTATCAGAAACGTTGCTGCATCAGAAACAATGCCCAACGAGTTTTGGAAGTAATATGGTATTTGTTTACATTAGCAAGCATCGCTAACACCCAGAGCTAATCTTTACTGGAGAGAGTACGTGTAAAAAAGCAAGAAATAAAAAAAAGGAACTCACCTTGTGGTACACTCGCAAGAGAAAAAGCATTTGAGTTCCATACTGTTTCAGAAATAATCCTTGATGTGGTTTGGAACATGATATGGCATGAAGCTGTATCTCGTAGAATTCTGAGTAGGCATCCCCTCCTCTCTTTTTTCTTTTCAAGCTAAGGACCCCAAACCTGCAGTTCTCTAACAGGCCTGAAATAGAGGGATATGAGGGATATGAGGGATGTCTAAAATGCATGATCTGTTTGGTATTAACATCATAGACACGTTTTTTATATATTTTTATTAGGGCTGTCAGTCGATTAAAATAGTTAATCGCGATTAATCACAAATTAATCGCAAATGTTTTGTCTGTTCTAAATGTACCTTAGAGCAGTGCTTCTCAAACTTTTTTCAGGAATGTACCCCCTTTGAAACATTTTCTCAGCCGAGTACCCCCTGACCGACCCCGACATTTTTTGATAGAAAAAGCCTATATACATAATTACAATATAGCGATGTTCCATCAGTGTGTGATTTATTTACTTAATTTTTTCATCTTTGTGCATGAAAAAAAGGAACATATACATAACGATTTTTCCAAGGAGTTTTTCAATTGAAGTAATACTGTATATATGTTTAACAAACCAATGAACAAAATGATATATTATGAAAAACTATAAAATATAATACACAAATTAGACATTTATATGAGGACCCCCATGGTGGTTCTAGAAATATTTTAGATACAATTGTGTTTTCTATTTCACTTATTGTACTAAGACTATTTTTGTAATCATGCATGGTATTTTTTTTTTAATCAACCTTTGTTTTAATCTCACGTACCCCCTGCAGTACCCCAACGTAACCCTAGGGGTCCGCGTAGTACCCCCCATTTGAGAATCACTGCCTTAGAGGGATTTTTTTAAAGTTTGTAATACTCTTATCAACATATGAGTAGACAAATATGCTTTATGCAAATGTTTGTTTATTATCATTTGAACAATGACAAATATTCTCATGAATATAAAACACAACAACCTCTGAACATTACAAATATCCGCCTCAATTCAACCTGAAACCTCTCTCATACAATAATACAGTGTGTGTGTGTGTGTGTGTGTGTGTGTGTGTGCGTGCGCGCGTGCGTGCGTGCGCGCGTGCGTGCGTGCGTGTGTGATGGATCGTTGGAGCTATGTGCAACTCAAGGCATATAAGCTCGAACGGGAGCTGCCTGGACGCTGCAATCATGTTGCGCGCACTACCCGTGCTGAGTGTGCTGACTGTTCGTACAACGTCCCACTGTCTGGCTTCCTGCATCAAGGCAAGTGCTCTGCGCATTTGTCGGCGAAATGTCGCTCCTCTGTTTTCATTTAAACAGCTCCTTATATCCGTTAGCGCAGCTAGCTAGCACCAGATGCTAACAACAACAATACACGTAAGGTGTGCACGTTCTCTCTCTCTCTCACGCGCCACACATACACACACCCTCCCGGTCCTCCCGATGGCCAGTCGGTGCCTGCTGGTGAGCGTGGAAGTGTGGTCTGCGGGCTGTCAGCATCAGCTTGTAGATGATATTTTAAACTCGACGCGCTCTGAATACTGGGCGGCCAATAGGACAAAAAATACACATGCGTTAATCGTGTTAAAATAATTAGTGGCGTTCATTTTTTTATTTATTAACGCGTTAACTTAACAGCCTTCATTTTTATATATCTGAGACCTATAATACATGCCTAAAAATAGCATAATAGGAGACCTTTAAATGTTTTATGTCAACAGATTCCACATAACTGTATTAGGTTAGATAAATATACTTAATATTATTGCTTTCAAAAAACCTAATACAGTTATGTGAAATGTGTTAGTGGAGCCTCGCAGATGGGGCTGCTGCAGGCTCCTCAGCAAAAGTCAAAAACGTTTTAGTTTGCTCAGTGTAGGAAACTTTGAGATCATCCATGCCAATG
Source organism: Pseudochaenichthys georgianus (assembly GCF_902827115.2). Classification (NCBI taxonomy): domain Eukaryota; kingdom Metazoa; phylum Chordata; class Actinopteri; order Perciformes; family Channichthyidae; genus Pseudochaenichthys; species Pseudochaenichthys georgianus. The sequence continues at coordinate 38,078,805 of NC_047516.1, forward strand.
TGAGGTCCCAACAACAAAAGGCTCATACCCTGAGAGGCAGTTGCAAGAGGCTGCTGAAATGAAAAGAAACAAACAATCACACTAATTCCACAAGAAATGCAACTTCTCTGCAAACCTAATGTTGGGCTGATTTCACTACATTTCAGCCATGTTGCAAAGCAGCAGGCCAGCTGTGCTGCAACAGATCCACAACTGGATGCTTCATCCATTGCACTGCTACACTCAGACACACATGTGTGACGGTACCCACAGTTTAAGAAACACTCGATCCAGTTATGTCTGTGAGTCAGAGGAGGTGAAGCTACAAATACATGCTTAAAGAAGCAGTGAAGTGTTAGCCGCTGCTCAGCCCTGTGGACATCTGCATGGCAACACTGCTGACACACACCAGGAGTGTTAGAAGGAGCTGTACATTATTTAACACCTACTGATTAGAAATAGGAACTGAAACACTTTATAATAAATGTACAACAGCAAACCAATGGGATAACAGCTGTAAGGGATGCCGCCATAAGCAGGACACGCAGGCAGGGACCTGCACTAACAATGAGATAAGGACAATCCTATCATGTGAAGGGAGCTCCGAGAGCTGTTACACTCATAACCGGATATGATTAGCCTCTGTATTTGGTATATTCAAGTGTATAACACATTCTAAATATTGCTGCAATTCTGCCCTTTACATATCAAATCCTATGCATGGTATATGCAAAATAACAAAACATATTTTATGATACAATGGGATTTTAATACATGGCGATATCAATTATGTTTTAGACTATAATGGCATTAGAGTGATGGATACAAGTGTGCATAATTAAATCCACGTTTTATTGAATGGTAGCACTAATTCATTTGAACGAATGTGTATGGTGTGATGGAAATGCATTCTGTCATTTAATCTGCTGCTGCTGATCCTCCGCTGGAATGGGAGAAAATGATGTGTACACACCGAGCGGCACAAAGGCTCGGCTGCACGGCCTCTCTCTGCCAGGCTCCCCTCATCAATCTTCCTGTGCCGGCACACAGGGAGCCAGCTGTGCCTGTTTTGAGGCTGTGATGCTTGACAGCTTAAATAGAGCAGCAGGCATGATGTCCACTCAGTGACAGAATACACAGCGTCTTCAGACACGTCTCTGTCTTACCTGTATGATTGCCGAGGCTGAAGTGCCAGGCCTGGTATTAACGTATACTGCAAGGGTGAATGGGCCTTTGATTGACCAGAGGTCAGCGAGGTGGTGGCAGGGGGACTGGCAGGATACACAGGGTGTGTGGGGGGGTGACGTCCTTTGCCTCAGCTCCACTGCCTCCCCACATTCTGCAGTTTTCTCTCCTCCTCTGTCACTTTGCTTTGATGCTGTTTTTCTTCGGATGTGTTGACAGCTTACAAGACTGTGTAGCGAAGAGATGTTTTTATTTCTTCTTGTGACTGCGTCAGAGATCCAGTATGGGGTCAAAATCAGGCTAATGCTTTGTGCAGTAAGAAGCTATCATCATGTAAATGTGAGGATCATTTATGATGGTAAACATATCTAAGGAATGCTGCAATATGAATGTTTGAGGGAGCAAAACATGCAAGGTTACTGGTTACCATGGCAAACTGTGCATCAGAGGATCGCAACATTTCCGACAAAATCCATTATTACCCGTCGGCCTGTACAGAACTCTGCCGGGGGGAGAGATCACGCTTGTGAACTGTCAACGGGGGGGGGTGGACTCTCGTTCATGAACTGTTAGCACCGTGTTATGCATGCCCACAGCACCGCGCGGGAACGCCCACAGCGTAAAGCAAATACTTTCGTTGATCTGTTCGGCACAGTTAGGTTTGGAAACTATATCATTTCCCTTTGGCATGCATAACACGGCATAACACCGGAGCCCCGCTGCGGAGAAACTTTGGCGCTGTCCGGAGTTTGTTCTAATCTGTGAAAATGACGGACGGCTTTCAGATTTGTCCGTCTTTGTTAAAAAAATATTCGGTTAACCGCATATTCTTAAAAGACACCATTCCTGTACATCAGCAGCACAGATGAATGTTTTCCCTCAGTAAAGGGACATGGCTGTGTGTGTTGAAGTGACTGGCAGCCTGCAGATGCTCAGCAGAGCCTCGCATGGTGAACTGCAGCGGCCACCAGAGGCGCGGGAAGGTATTTTGAGTGGGGGTGCTGAGGTGCTGGACTCCAGTGAACACTATTACGGGCACTATAGAGCACGCACAAAAGCACTCCCCACACGCAAACACACAGTACACCCGCGACTGTTACAATGAAGGCTCGATAATCAGCTCACGGCATATAGGCAGGGGTAAAGTGCTGTTTTTTACGAGTGGAGAGCGGACCTCACCTCCTCTAGGGGGGTCCGGGGGGATGCTCCCCCGGGAAGATTTGTTTTAAATCTGGTTCACTTTGAGAGCAACATTAAGAGATCTGTGGATACATCTCTCAACACCCAGATGAAACACAACTGGAAGCAGATGTTCTTTTTCTTTATGGATATTTTACAAATCACTCACCTTTCAAACTCTATTCTTGTTTTACTGCCATATAGTAGTTCATAACTGTTTTTCCTTTATTCTCTTATTTGTTTTATAACTATAATGATCATATGAAGGTGTGCCGCGGAAATAATCTTTTGAATAATTTGTGACCAAACCGTTTGAGACCCACTGAGATCATTTAGACTAAAGTTAACTATCTAAACACTGAGAGAGTCCTTTAGCTCACCTGAGCCTCTCAGTCTGAGAGGAGAGCTCTCCTCCAGCTTGTTGTGGAACAAACAACAGCTCCGTATGTCCGTTAGTGCAGCTAGCTAACCAGATGCTAACAACACGGTCCCTGCTGCTGGCACCGGTCTCTCTCTCTCTCTCTCTCTCTCTCTCTCTCTCTCTCTCTCTCTCTCTCTCTCTCTCTCTCTCTCTCTCTCTCTCTCACACACACACACTAAATGCGCTATTTCCGCACACACACAGAGCCGAGCTTGAATGACACAAGCACACTTTTATTTCCATGCAATTCTCTGAGTGGTCTGGTGTCTTGCCTCTGTTGCATTCACTGAACACGGGAAATTACAGTGCTATCGTCCTCTCTAGTGTCTTGATGAGGTTCACGTAAAGCACGGTTAATGTATTATATTATTGAGGTAGAATTGTCCGGTGCTACAGAAACAACATTCGGGGCAGGCCAACATATTATTTTACCAACAATGTGGAATGTATTGGCTCCATATTACACAGATTATGCACAGCGGGAGCAGCAATAACCGTCAAATAATAATTCAGACAGGGGAGCTCCTCACCCCCTGCCTGCCGCTAGGGGGTGCTGCAGCGCCCTCAGCACCCCCCTTCCTTCGCCCATGGTGGCCACTAATCCAAACTTTAACGGAGCCCAAAGGAGGAGCTGCTGCTGAAATCCCACAGCTCAGTTGAACAGACTCTGCTGGGTATGGCTGCTGCATATTTTTATTATTATTCCATTTAAAGACGGGTTCAATTGATCCTTTTACCAAGCTAGCGTTCCCATCTAAGTGTAGTATTTTGAGTTTTTGTTTGGGTTTTGTGTTAAATATGAGGCTAGACATTTCAATCGTACCCCACTCACCCAGGGGTTTGCCTTTGTGAAGAGATAGAGGCACAACATGATGACAGACAACAAGAATCTGGAGAAAGGGGCTGGTGGTGGGGGGGGGGTGTCATCGGCTCTATTTTCTCTGACACTGTTATTGCACAATGATAAGCTGCTACACACTGGGCAGAGGGGAATTTGCAGGCTGAATCTAGGCCATGTGTAGGAATCATCTTCAATTTGAGCCTCCCAGATTGCCCACAGGGAGCAGGAAATAGCTGCCCCATCCCCCTATTAGAGCCTGTCTGTAATTAAAGGCAAACAGGAAGCTGGTTTGCAGACTCAGGCTGCCTGAATCCTCCTGAATGCAGGTGTAGTCTGTGTGTGTGTGTGTGTGTGTGTGTGTGTGTGTGTGTGTGTGTGTGTGTGTGTGTGTGTGTGTGTGTGTGTGTGTGTGTGTGTGTGTGTGTGTGTGTGTGTGTGTGTGTGTGTGTGTGTGTGTGTGTGTGTGTGTGTGTGTGTGTGTGTGTGTGTGTGTGTGTGTGTGTGTGTGTGTGTGTGTGTGTGTGTGTGTGTGTGTGTGTGTGTGTGTGTGTGTGTGTGTGTGTGCGCGTGTGTGTGTGTGTGCGTGTGTGTTTATACCTGCAGTTTACAGGATGTGTGTGTGCACATGTTTACGTCCAGGCTCTGGGGACAAAAGCATTGTGTGCTGGGAGAGCCAGCCGGTGCCAGGGCGTATTCAAAAGTTGATTATGTTTTTGGCTCCATATTGCTGACAATTACAAAGTCGTTTTTCTTGGGAGAACATTCTACTAGAAAGCCAATGTGGTTCAGTGTGCAGTGTGCACAGCTTAAATCCAATAGGCAGACGCAGAAAAGGCTTTTTCTCTGGTACTGGAAAGCATCGCAAACAGACATGAAATGCAGACCGGTGCTCACAAAAACACAGTTCTTTCCATAACTGTTTTCTTTTCTTCAGACAACAGCACTGAACATTTTAGCCTTGCTTGATGGCCTTGGAGTTTCATGTTGTCAGGATCAAACGCGCCACACATCCTGCTTTTATAAATAAGAATGGTGGAATGAAAAGGAGGGTAGTACAAAAAAACTCTATGCAAAAACAACAACATTTGCTTCAATCCAAATGTGAAATCATTGCCACCCTGCACAAAAGGACTGCTCGTCTGGATATGATTTGGAGCAGAGCCTTCCGTTCAGCACACTGTTATAGCTTCAGTCAGAACCAGTAACATGGGCCAAAGAATATAAAGCACTTTTTGATGCAAAGCAAATGTGGGATAAATAATAAAAATGTTATTGCATTGAAGCATCTGTAATACTAATGTAACTGTTCACGCTGTGGGTGACTCTGACATTACAATGCATTACATTTAAAAGGTCAGACTGAGTCACAGTACACTGTGCTGCACTCACTCATGTCATCAGGTTTACTCTCTGCCCTTTAGAGCCTCACACATCAAGCCCACCTCAGAATCTGCACAGACAGAACCGTCAGCAGCACGGCCACCTCGTCTGCTACGTTGTGTTATGATTCAAGGGCCCAGGCTCCGATCTGCGCAAGTGAACGCATCACAGAATCTGCAGTCAGCTGTCCACTGACATGTTTGTGAATGCATGTGAAATACAAAACACATTAGGAATAACACAGATTTAACAGGATTTTCAAACCTTTATTTAATCAGATTGGTCCCTTGAGATCATAGATCTCTTTTTCAAGGGAGACCTGCAGCAATAACACAAGACATGTTGAAAGATCCCTGATCTGTACACAAACTGTTAGACAGACTCTGATGTCTATTTAAACTGACCCTGGGGGATTTGAGTCTTAATTAAATTGGAATTATTTATAAATAAAATAAATGTATTTATTAGTTTATCTCACTCATGGCAATTATTATTAATCTTAAAATAAGTAATGGAGTTTTGAAATGAACTATGTGTCCCTACAGACCAATACATGGGATGTAAACATGATCTTTTTGCCTGTGCTTTAACTTGTACTTATGTCCATGAGTTCTATGGAAAAAGTTACTTTGAAAACATTCAAAATGTGTCTTTTCTTCCAAGTTAGCCGTTAGCTGATTGTTGTCAGTAAAGCCCCTGTCACACTGTCCCGAAATGTACACCCGATGGACACACGAATATTGAATTGTGAATTTCGCACGAAGATGGCCCCGAACCACACGAAGGCAACATTTACATTACATTTAAGACATACAACTGCAACGAAAGTAACACAAACAATTATGTTACAGTACTATGATACTGTACTGATATCTTCAGACTTTGTTCTTTACTTTATCCGTCTTTATATGTAGAATATATTAAGTTTTCTCCTTAATGTTGTTTCCATAGCAACAACAACTTCCTGAAACTGGGTATACAGGTTGTATTTATATAACCTTCACACACCTCTATGACAACTGCTGTAATGGCTTCAACACCCACACACGTGAGTTAGAGCTAGTCAGCATCTTTAAATGATCACTGACTTCGTGCTGTACAACCTCACCTGGTTAGTGAGTGAGGAGAAGCCATGGTACATGTGTGATTTGCATTTGTTTATTCATGTCCTATAATTCTGCCCTTGAAGCCGATGTCAGACGTCACTCTCAGAAAGCACACATTAAGGCTAGATGTGTATATGAGTGTTCAGTGTCTGAGTCTCATCAGATAACTATGCTGCCGCTCCTATAGCAAAGCAGCGTGTGTTAACGTGAAGAAGGGGGCTGTATTGTATTGTATTATCACATCGCCTACCGCAGCTCGAAGTCCTGCAGAGCCGGCCTTGATCAGGGAGGTCTTTGATCCTCTGTTTTAAAGTGTCTGAGCACTGTGTGGAGAGGGGGGCATGTACTGGCTGTTTACGATGTAAGGGTCTATCTGTGGAAAGGAGGGGAGATAACAGTGGAGGAATAAGAAGGGTGCTGTGACAGTAAGCGGCTCACTGCAGGGGGGTTCAGCTGTCTTGTTTTAAAATATAAAACAGAGTATTGTCAGGAATCTGGTTTGCAAACTGTCTTCCTGCTCAAAGCACCGTGTAGATATGAGCAGACACCTTTGAGCCCTGCTTGAACATACATGTTATGAGAATGAAACACGGTGAGCAGTTACCTGAGGTTTTAATCCATTTGAGGACATCTGGTCTACAGAATAGAATTAGAATGGGAAGGATGAAAGCCTCTGTAATCGTCTCACATGCAGAGCACACAGCACACAGTGACATGTGTTCTCTGCTCTTAACCCGTCCTAGCACCAGGAGTCTAGCACTAGGAGCAGTGGGCAGCTATTGTACAGCATCCAGGGGGAAGGGGGTGTCCAGTGCTTTGCTCAAGGGCACCACGGCAGGGCAGGAGGTGAACAGGGACCTCTCCAAGTAGCAGTCACACTCCATTAGGGGTGTAACGGTATCCGTATTTGTCCCGTACTGTCACGGTTCGGACGTCACGGTTCGGCACATGCAGTCACACGGCGAATACGACTTTTTTTTTACGAGTGGGAAACAAGTAATTCAGGGCAGTATCCACTACACTATATATAATCCAGGGGGCGGTATTGCGCCTAAAAGCTGTTTGCCAGCCGCCCTTAAACAACAAATGAAGAACAAGAAGAAACACAACAACAAAACGAACAAAATACAAGAAGAAGAAAAGTTAGTATGGCGAGTTCAGATAACACACAGGAGCTAGAACCCACCTGCTTCTTTTAAATCAGCTGTGTGGGAACATGTCGGGTTCCCTGTGGACTACAATAACGACGAGGTGTGCGAGTGGTGGATCGGACGAGGACGGTGTGTCGGCGTTGTTAGACAGCGGTGCGGTATGCTAATAGAAACACGCCAAACATGCTAAATCACATCAGAAGGCATCACCCAGATGTGCCACTCACCGGAGCCCGGCAAAAGACAACAGCAGTTCAACAGCTGATCCCCGCTGTTTTTAAGAAGCCAAGAGACATGAGAGCCGAGAGACCAAAAATTAATAACGGAAGCTTTTGGCATATGTTTTTCAACGACTTTGCGCTCTGGAAACACTTTCTTATTATTTATGATGTAATATTTTCAAGACATCCTTTTTAGTTTTACAGCTTGACGAAACCTTTTTGTTTGACATCAGCCATTATAGATAATATGGCCATCTGTGTGTGTGGTACTGTTTATGGTTTGTTTTTAACTGTTTAATACAGTTAATTATTCAAAATGTCAGAGTTCTTTATTTTTAAACTGAAACTTGCACTACTGTTGAAACATAAATAACAACAAACCTGGAATTATGCATTTGGGACTTTTTTTTTTGCTTTTTTGTTGTTGTACCGAACCGTGACCTCCAAACCGAGGTACGAACCGAACCGTGACTTCTGTGAACCGTTACACCCCTACACTCCATACTTTAAGTCTGTTCGGGGACTTGAACCGGCGACCCTACGGCTCACAGTCCAAGCCCCCACTGACTGAGCCACTGCCACTGCACATCCTGTTTAAAACCTACTTAAAGGTCCCACGTCACGGCCATCTCTACTGATCATAGTTCCATTGTTGAGGTCGACTAGAATAGATTCACTTTGTTCAATGTTCCAAACTCACATTGGTTTCTCACAGCCTCTCTGTATAGTCTGTGTATTCACTCTCTGTCCTACACGGCTTGGTGGAGCTCCTACCCCCCCCCCCCCCCTCCCTGTGAGCCCACTGTGCTCTGATTGGTCAGCTCGCCCACTCTGTTCTGATGAGTCCACCACCGTTACAGCGGAACATCAGTGATTATGTGTTACAATGGCGTTTGTTAGCAACCAGGAAATGACACCAGTGATGACAAACAGATGAGAATGCTGCGTGGGGTCTGGGGGCCGTGTTGGGGGGACGTTGGGGGGCTCGCTGCTGGGAGGAGCGGACAGTGTGAGCTGGCTTGCTGCGGGGGATATGCGAGACAGCGCGAATGGACGCGGGAAAGGGGGGGTGCTGTGGGTGATATTGTTTTGGTTTAGATATTAAGATCCACGTATCGTATTCATTTTCTACTTAAAGGATTTCATTTGCCTTTACCTACTTAGTTTATCCAAATTACTTTATTATATGTATCAATTCATTATGTGATGTGGTCATCTTCTTTTGAAAGAACTAAGGGTTAACCCTTTTGTTGCAATATGGTGTCGAGTTATTTGGTCAAAAGTATTGTGATAAATTATGTTCTCTTTCTTGTGATCCCCCAAGTGCAGAGGACGATCGTTCTGCTCTGAATTCAACATATTGAGCTTTTAAAAGGAACCTTGTTAGTTGGTATTAGATGTTATTAAATGAGTTGAGATGTGTTGGTAATTGACATCAGGAAATAGCATGCGCTCCCGGCTTTCTTAAAGAGATCAAACTCTCCCAGTCCAGTATTATTACAGGAGAGACGTTTACTGAAACCACTGAACAAGCGCTGACATGCTTTTGGACAACAAATGTCAATTGTGGTTAGTTCACACAAGGTCATTTGAGACAGCCTGAGCAGACTCTCCCGAGCACTCTGCACGTGCAGCTTCAGATAATGAGACTTGGAACCATCACTCATCTGAAAACTGACTTCAATTAGGGTGTGGTGCCAGAGAAGAGTGTAGCTACACATCTCTGTGCTGCAGCACCACCAATTAAAACTAGCTTTTGTACTTTATTTCATTTTACTTTTGCCAAACCATTCTTTTGCGTATTATTTGCCGGCTTGTCATGTCACTCTGTGTGCGTGGGTGGAACGGGAGCCTAATGGGTCACGCTGCGAGTTTCCTGGCAATTAGCCCGTCGCTCATAGATTGATTTGTCTGAAAAATGGAGGTCATGTTGTGAAGCGTCGGGACGTCTGGTCGGGAGCCGGAGGACACTGCGGTCTTCTCCTGTTCGTCGGCTCTGCTTGAACTCAGATGCTTTGGCAGCCACAGTTATTCTTTTGATGGGTTATTAGCTCATCCCCTGGTGTGTGTGTCTGCATTGCCCGTCTGATATATCTTGTTACTTCCCATCTTTCCTTGTTACACCAAAACACAAATGTACTGCAGCTGCTTGATGTACACAGGATAGAGAAACATATGCTTGTTTCCATATAGCACAATGTGTATCTCTAATCTCCTGTCAGCAGTCAACATAGAAACCACATGCTACAGTACATGTCTTGATTTTCTTAAGATCCAACACACACTGCCATTTCTTTTTTAAAGGAAGACACACTGTTTGTCCAATAATCCTAAAATATAATGAAAAGATGAACTGGATACAAATCATCAAATATCCCTTTGGGAATGAATACAATGGTTTCTCTAAGATGTTGTTAAGCTTTGAAGTATTTGATGTAGCATAATCTCTGTTCAAATCATTATGAAACCTTGTCCTGGACCTCCTCCCACTTTAAAGACATGTGACGTGTCAAATTGAGGGGCAGAGGAATGCTGTGTTCTGTTTGTGTGTTCAGATGGCGAGCAGAGAATTACTGAAGTGTTAGGCTCCTGATTGGCAGCAGCCGCTGTTTCTTTATGATACGAGCATCTGGTGAACGTTGGACTTGAAACACAGCAAAACAGATTAATCACACAAGGAACCTTCCAACTGAGCGGAGGCTGCCAATGTCTAACCGGTGCACAGACAAGCTGCATGCCCCCCCCCCCGGAGGTCCCCAACCCGCTCCCTCTCCTGCTAATTTCAAATTAATTACTCACACTTCTGGCATATGGTCATAGAATGTTTTTCGTTTTCACCTCGAGATGTGCGTTTGCCTCTTTTTAGGTGAGACATATCAGCCCCCCCTGATTAATGTTCAGTCTCTGCAGGATGCTTTGGCAGAGGGATATACCTGCATGCTGGAGCGGGTATAAAGTTAAGACACAACAATATGGGCACTTTCAACTTTCCCATGATGGATCACGCTGTCCTGCAGTCCGTGGATCTCCCTGCAGAACATGTCCTGCCGTCACTTTCTCCCAGTGATGGTGGGAGTAGAAAACGGTGGCACAAATCGAAGCCTGCCCTGAGGCTGGGATTTGCTGCATGTTATCAGACACTGTCCGTAGTAATTCAGATTGATGAACGATAAGGAAATGTGATTGTTCAGGATGATGGACAGCTGTATCTCGGGTACATCTGGCTATCTCCGACCCGGCAAAATTGACAATTGTGAGCACAGAACGACTTCTATATCAGACTCTGGTAGTTATTCTGCCTCCGTCACGCGTGTTAGTGAGATGTCAACTGAGAGCTCCAACTGCCGGCGCTCTGCCGTGGATATGTGTGACATTAGGTGACATTCTCCAGACCAAAAAACAACATGGATATGAGTCGATATGTCTGCTCAACCGTATGCATATGCAGCGCCACCGCAGAGGTTTAGAGCACAGTGTTGCTGATCGAAGACTGAGCACAACTTCATTATTTTCAAACATTTTTCATCTTTGGCCTTTTTTAGAATTATAAGATGTTTTGGTTGGTGCAGTGCCAACTCTTGAAGCAAGTCTAAATAATTATTGTCTGAGGGCAAACCCATAATTATTATATTGTCTTTTTTGGTTTACAATCTTAGAGAGGATGAAGCAGATCCGTGTGAGCTTTAGCCTGGACAGAGCACAGACAGAGCACAGACAGAGCGCAGACAGAGCGCAGACGGAGCGCAGACGGAGCGCAGACGGAGCGCAGACGGAGCGCAGACGGAGCGCAGACGGAGCGCAGACAGAGCGCAGACAGAGCGCAGACGGAGCGCAGACGGAGCGCAGACAGAGCGCAGACAGAGCGCAGACGGAGCACAGACGGAGCACAGACGGAGCACAGACGGAGCACAGACAGACAGAGCACAGACAGAGCGCAGACGGAGCGCAGACGGAGCGCAGACGGAGCGCAGACAGAGCGCAGACAGAGCGCAGACGGAGCGCAGACACACACTCACAGCAGGATCACACGATCTGCTCCTTCAACAGAACACCACTGTGTTACTCCACATAGTTAAACAACTTAGCTGATTCATAAGAACATGCAGCATTTTGAAGGTGGTTACTTTAGAAACGTGCATGTACTTCACACTGCTTGAGCTTCACCTGGTTGATGGTTTCACTGTTTTCCCATTCAGAAAGTAAACATCAGATCCTCTGCCCATGGACCCTGGTTCGGCTTCAGAACACACATTTCATTTCATTGTTGTCTCACAAATGGTAAATGTCTGTATTCATAAGGTGCTTGTATCGATGTTTCCTTACACGTTGCTTCTTATTCGCACACACTCTCTCACAGCGATGGCCATGAGCTACAGCCACCTTAATCCATGGGGGTTCAGTCATTTGCCCACGGACAATGCAACACTTGGACAGGAGGAGAATTTGACCACCAAACATGTTATTGGTGGTTAACCTGTGCCAGACAATTAAAGAATAGCAACAACACACTTGTCATGCATGCCCATTCTAACAGGTCAAGCCCTCAGCCGGTGCTGAGATGGGATGTATTGGAGAGGAATGTAGACGGGTAAGAGCAAGGTCATAACACATGGGAGGCTGTGACCTCCAAACTGGGAGAGAGACCCCAGCAGATCTCAGAAAGCACATCAGAGATCTCTGTCCAGACGAGCGGCAGGAACAGATCCTGAGTAGACCCCTGGTAGAGGACCAGCGCCTGAAGGAAGGGAGAACAGGCCGCCCATTATGGGGATTTTCTATCAAATTGATATATTAATATGCAGGGACGTTCACAGGTACGGGCTAATGTTGCCCGGGCAACGGCCCATTTGTTTTGGCTGACCTGCCCCTCTGGAGTGAGCGAGAGTTTGTTTTTCTTTTTTCTGTAGTGGCCGAATCAACATGATAAGCCCACAATTAGTATGGTAGCGTCTCGCTGCGGGAAGCACACCATTTTGGAGACTTGATTTTGAGTTGTCTCAAGGCAGTTAGGGTATAAGGGACAAACCGGGGGACTTTACTTCCTCTTGATACCGTCGGTTATTTACAAAACAACACCTAAATAAATAAGTAATTAGATACCTTACCGGTACAACGCTCATAAAGAATGTTAAGAATAAGAATAATGCGTATTGAACTGGTTTCATTAATTAGTGAGTTTAGTTAGAGGCCCTATTTGATCAGTATGTCTGGACTGCACAGCAGTTACAATGGTCCGGCAAACTACATTAGAACATAATTGTCCCCATGTTGTCTTTAATAGTTACTGACATTAGATATTATAATGAGATAGCTTATTTTGTTATGAGATGATAATGTAAATTACTCTTCAAATTAGTTAATGTAAAAATCGTTTGGTTTCTTTTACATCAAAAACAAGTTACAATTTTCAAAAGGTCTTGTGTTTTTTTCCGGGGGGGGGGGCCCTTTTTCCAGAGCAATAGCCCCTCCAAATGTCTGTGCACGTCCCTGCTAATATGACTTAATGTTAAGGTCAATTGATGATGCAGCAATAAGTAGCTGCGTGTGGAAGTACAGTACATACATCAAAATACATTGTTTTCCATCAAATGTATTTCACGACCCCTTTTGATATTCCCATTTAAGGCTGTGTGACACATCAGTGTTCTGTTTTTGAGTTCATATATCTTCAATTAGAGGCTTTTTCAAGTAATGACTGTGATTTATTAATTAATCGCCAAGCATGTAATTAATTACCTTCATTTACTTCATCACTCGAAAGGCTTATAAGGCTTTGGCTGTGCACAATGCAATGCTTGCTAGAAGGAACATTTCTTATTGGTGTATTGTGGTCTCTTCTGGTATAGATAAAATGTAAACTAATAAAATAAATAATATGCACACAATCCTTTAACTGTATGCAACAGCACCGGCTGCATCACACTTCAATGACATGAGTACATGTGAGCAAACCAAGTATTAGTGACATTACCAGGCCTGCACACTCGACTATTGGTGTGTGTTTATGTGTGTTTCTATTAGATGTTTTGGAGTCTCTGTAATTGACACAATAAAACCTCATGTCGGCCATCCTATTACTAAACACATAATAGCGTCTGTTCTATTATAACCGAGCAGTTGTGTCTGTAATGTCAGTGTTCATACATAGAAAGACGTGTTCGGCTTGATGAGGAAATGTGTTGTAAGAGTCCTTGCTCGTAAAGTATATTCCCATTCAAGCCGATGTGAACTGGTTGGCTTGAAGGGTCATGAATAATAATCAGCCGGCACTGGTGTGAATGACCCACTTGCTGCCAACGGCCCAGTGGACGTGGCTGAAGCTATTAATGGTGTTTATCATCAAGGCACTGATACGTTCTGGCTAAACTCATCCCAGTGTCTCAAAGCAACATAACGACATAGCCCATCGGTGGGGTTACTGGTCTGTGACAGTAAATACGTAAAGTCTTTACAAAAGAAACAACTTTCGACTTTTCATTTCATCTAATGGAGGAGAGAGGGCCATGTAGCTTTTCAGACACAAACCAAGCCTCTTTCATATCTCGGTCATCTCCCATGTCTTTATTTAAAAGTATCTTTGGAGCATTAGTGTCTCCTGTTTGGCTGAGCTGCTATGGTGAACAATGATGGCGTCAGACCTCTCTTGCCCTCTGTTTCCCTGCAAGGTTGGAGGTTGAATTAAACCTTGCTGAGGAGGCCTCCAGGGTGAATCAGATTACAGTATGTGGCAGATGATATTCTGCCACTGAGCCCCGTGGTGTATCTGCCCTCCCATCACATCTTGCCCAGACCTTGAGGAATGTGTATTTGTTACCATATTGTTCATAATGCACCAAGGCCAAATTGTCAGCAGCTTGTTGTTTAGCCTGTTCTATTCAAACGTTGAGCCTCAAGCCACTGGATGTGTTACATTTGATTACATTCTAACTCATCCTTCTGCACTCTTGAGGTATCGATGATTACATGAACATCTAGATCGACATGCTTGCTGCTGGAGGTTATAGGGCTACCAGAATGGACTCCTCATAACTGTAAATGTTTCATAATTAATAGCTTGAGTGGTCATTAATATTGTTCAGGCGGAGCATATACCAGTAAAGCACAGGTATTGAATCTTACAACTGCATATTTTACATTGCTGTGTATTGTTAAAGCAGCAGATGAAATATCATTTTAATCTGAGATGGTTTAGAGGATAGAAACAGAATACTGCTGAATTCTGAACAGCCTTCCATCACCTAACTGACAAACCAGAAAATAAACTAAAATCATACTTAGGCTAATGCAGCATCGACGAGAAACTGCCGTGATGAGCCAACATGTGAGTGTCCTATCTGCAGTGTGCTCATTTTGACAGTCTCTCAGAACACTGAGCATTATGGCAGAAGCAGTTGCAAAAGTGACAATGACCTTTAAAATATTGAAAATAGAAAAATAAAGCAACAATAAAAGTATCCTGACGGCTGCATCACGGCCTGGTACGGCAGCTGCCCCGCCCTCAACCGTAAGACTGTACAGAGGGTGGTGAGAACTGCATCACCAGGACGGAGCTGCAAACACTGAAACATGAACTTTAATGAAATGTATTGGTCAACAGATTTCACATAGCTGTATTAGGTGAGTTGAAAGCAATAATATTACGTTTAAATAAATAGTATTAACAACAATATGTTGTGTCTACTGCCATCATTGGGGGACAGTTGTCCCACCGGCTGCACTGCTGAGCTCTGTGAAGTATCTTTACGTACTTATGGGGATAGCACAGTCAACTTCTAATCTGTCTCTTTGACCTGCATGTCTCTACACCAAGTCATCTCTGTGTATGTCTTATATAAGTATGCTGGATGTTGCACTCGTTGAAGGAGCCTGGGAATTTAGACTTCCACTGTGAACAACGATGCTGTAGTGGAAGTACAAACAATAAAGCCTTTGAATCTTTAACACATAAACAGGTTGACACCTAGGGACTGAGAATAGGGAGGAATGTACTTTATGCCAAGTCTCCTGGGCTGGAACGGGATGGAGCTCTTCTGATGACCGGCACTCTCGGGAGACCATCAGTTTTTCAGAATGCCATTGTCATCTGCATTTCAAACGTCTGTGCCGAGGTGCCGAAAAGGACACGGTTTTTCTCTACAGAAAGCACCATGATCCTCAAACCAACACAGGGCTCATGCCTCCGTGCTGTGGAATAAGAGACCAGCTGTTTCAAATTCCTTCCACCTGCGACTTCCCTCTGAGTTCTTTTGACTGGCAGGTTTGTGAACAGACGTATCGGATATCTCGGGGAGGTCTCTATCAACATGTTAGATGTTCTGTTATGTGGCAAATCATCCCATTTCACAGAGGAAGCGTTATAATCATTTGTGGACACGTGCACGTTCTCAGTGAAAGGTTCTTTCTTGTCCTCATTATTGACAGGATGAGTGAAAGGATGCTGCAGTTTATCTCTACCTACACCCCCCACAGCCGGCCGGGATGTGCAGTCGTATCCGTTGTGTTAGAGATACAAAGAGTGTGTTGTTAGAGTAATACTGCATCTACACCTTTTATAAATTGCTTACTGCATACACACATTAATGTAAAGCACAGAGAACACATATTATGAGACATCGCTCAAATATATATACCATTTAACCAAAGCAGATATTCAAAGCAGGCACAGTCAGATGTGTTTGGATAAATCCAGGACTAACATTATTACAGCAGGAAGCATTCAAAACATTATGATGGCAAACACTCAAAGGTTTAACATGTGCATTAAGGGCTTATTACCACTTAGTGTTTGGTGTTTTATTTAGCATCCATTAATAACGCATTATGTTACTCAGAACATTTAATTAGATCTATTTACCACCACTGGCCAATATTGGGTGAGTTGATGGTCTGTGTGCACAGGAGGACACACACATCCCAGGTCCCATGTCATGCTTTCCCGGTTCTTACCCGTCCCCTTGTGTGTTATGAAGGTTTGCATGCATGTAAACGGTCTGCAGAGTCAAAACCCTCATAGTACACCCTGTAGGGAGTAAAACTCTAACACAGAGAAGAACTCCCCAAAACGCCTCGTTGGAGATACGTCATTGTCCATTGTTTACTTCCTGGGTATCGTGACGTAGGAATGGCCAGTAGCCGCGCCCAGAGCTATGACGCGATACGGTCATGCGTTACCCGAAACCAAATGGACCAATCCGTGGAGCCGTTACATTACGTCCACGGAGCCATTACGTTAAGCCCCCGCTGATTGGTCCAAATTGACCAATCCACGGACTTCCTCACACGCTCAGTGCAGCTCAGCTGATTTCTCCTCCCTGGCTGCAGGCTGATAACAGACAGTTGGGATCGCGGCGAAATCCTCTCTGCAGACCCATCCTCACAGCGTGTATCAACCTGTTTCTTACTCACTATCAAGCCACACTTATTGTTTTTACTTCGGCTGTGACTTTGTGTGTGCTCAGGGTGAGTTTGGCTGTGTTTCGCTGTGTATCGCTAAACAAGGAAATCACACCTCCACGGAGCTCAGCGCGATTCACAACGTCCCGACCAATCAGAGCACACTGTGCTCACAGGGAGGGGGGGGCCTGGAGCTGTTGGAGCTACAACGAGCCGTTAAAGGCAGAGAGTGAAATTCAGTGAATTCACGTCGTTTACAGAGATGCTGTTTGAGAAACCAATGTGAGTTTGGAACATTGAACAATGTGAATCTATTCTAGTAGAGCTCAACAATGGAACTATGATCAGTGGAGATGGCCGTGACATGGGACCTTTAAACAAAAGGAAACACTGGATTAGCCACCAACACCAACATGTTGCACATATTGATTTAGATATTGAGATCACAAAAGGTACAATAATATTTCCAATGTGTTCCAATAGCACGCAATGTCAATGAAATAATAATAAATGGTATTTATATAGCGCTTTTCCTGGTGCTCAACGCGCTTAATGCAGACATGTTCCAAGAACATGAAACATGTTTCTTATTAGCACAGCTCCAAGGCTACAGTGCTGAACGTAGACAATTTACTACCATATTCTGGGATTTAAATTATTATTGGTGCCAACAATGCTAAACATAGAACCACAGTGGTAGTGTAGGGGATATATCAGCTTTCGTATCTTTAGTAAAATACATGTAATGAACAAGAATATCCTTTAAACTGCCATTAAACTACATTTCAGTCATTCAGTCTTTGAGGGTGTATCAATACACTTGTTATGCATGTCGTGTGGCGTACCCTCTATCTACAGGTGTCCACTTTGTAAAAGTAGCTTGAAAACAGCTTCCATCAGCAGAACTCTGAGAGATAACACAAAGGTCCCAGGCTGTTTTTATGAAACTTCTCCAGGGAGGCTTGGCTATGATTGCTACTAGGACTAATAGCAGATCACTGCAATGATAGAACCGTGTGAGATGGCATTTCTTTCCTGAGATTGCATCTAGCTAAATTGAACTTTTGATCCGCACAGGCTTTCTGTTCGTTTTTACCAACACGAGGATGCAGGGCCAGATCCACCTGTACATTTTCTGAGATGAATTTTATGAGCTGTCGATTACTTTTGATCTACTTCCTTCCTTCCAGAACCTATCCATCGCACAACATAAAGGACTAGCTTCCAACTTGTGGATGTGCTAGTGCTCTGCACTGTAAACAAGCACACAGCAACACGTCGTTCTGCAGGTATCATATTTGTAAATAGAGATGCATAATCAAACACTCATCAGCTGGAGAAGGAAGTGTTTATCCGACAGTGGGTTTAATTGTAGCGCTGGTCGAGAGCTGATTAACTCTTCAGAATAACGACTGCAGCATCTGTGTTTGTGCGGGCGAGAGAAGATGCAGGTGGATCCTCTCAAGCTGCTGATTAAACCTTAGACTTAGTGTAGAAATGTGAAATTATATTAAAGTTTTATTCAGTTGCTAACACACTAAAATGACACATAAAGCGGCATTATTTTTATCTTACACTCAAAGAGCAAAACCTCAGCTCAAATCTCCAAAACTCTTAACTCATTTTCCGCTCTGCACCTAATTTGGATTTCAACTTGGCACTTTTGCCAGTGTTGTAGTCAATTCACCAATTCACAAGTCCATGTCACTCTCGAGTCCCCACCAGTCCGAGTCCGAGTCACCTAGGGGGAGTGGAGTCCAAGTCCGAGTCACCTAGGGGGAGTGGAGTCCAAGTCCGAGTCACCTAGGGGGAGTGGAGTCCAAGTCTCAGTCACCTAGGGGGAGTCGAGTCCAAGTCCGAGTCACCCAAGGAGTGTGCGAGTCGAGTGCGAGTCATCATTACCTGTGTTCCAGTCCAAGTCCGAGTCACCCAAGAATAGTTCAAGTCAAGTCCCAGTCACGAGTCTTCATGTATTAATCAGGGGTAGACATTAAGGGTAACATGTTACTTTATTCTCACTGGCCTCACCATGGTAACCTCTGGCTCGGAGCATTCGTCCAAAAGATCGACTAATAATGAAGACAATTAACACATTTGTTGCAATAGTAATGTATGCACAAATTACATAACTACTTGTACTACAGCATTTGAATCATCAATTCTTCCTAATTTTCCTCAATTGTTCATATTTGGTTTATTAAAATAATTAATTAATAATTATGTGTCATTGTTAAAAAATGTCTGCTATTATCATCATTATGAGTATATTATTATTCGTATAATGTGCTTTCTGCCTTCCTGCCATTCGGAGTTAGACATGTAATGGCTATGTAATAACCTAGATTAGAACCTTCATTATCCTAAACTTCCGGGACATTTCCCGAGAGCGAATATACCTTCATATGGTCTAGTCTTCACTTACTTGTCAGCATTGATGTACAGAGCCGACAGAAGACCTTGTTTATACTGGCATCATATTGAAGCCAACTCCATCGATCAAGCTGGCTGAAACTTTCTCTCCCTCTTCTTCTCATGCTCCCTGTCACTCCTTTAACTCCTCCGGTGACTTTCTTTTATTTGAAGATAGTTTTTGGCCCGGCGCTTGGCCGGTTACCGCTGGTATTAAAAACATTTTGGCGAATGGTTAGGTGGCGAGAGAGTCTGTAGTGAAGGAACGCGCTCTTGCTCACGGGAGCCTGCTCGCGCTGCGCTCCGCAGCAAACTCTGCTTTTCACCCAACAACGACAACCGACTCACGAAACGCTATGTTGTAGCATTAATAAACGAAACAATTTAACAAATCGCTTGTCAACATACCGATACCACAGGACCATTTCTTTTTTTAACCCTCCTGTTATATTCGTTTTTTGTAACAGCAATAATATTCGTGGGTCAATTTGACCCAGTGCATGTTTAATTATCCAAAAATGGTCAGAAGCCCCAAAATCCAGATTTTTTTTTTTACATAGTTTGTACCTTTTATTACTATCAATGAAATCAATATTTAGTGCAATTGTGTTATTCACCCCTCACAGATCATGATCCCATTAGAATAAGTCACTCGTTTTCCCCAAAACATATACATTCAAACACATTTTTCTATTTTCTTTTTTACATTGGAAAAGCCTTGATATAAAATACATTAGTTTTGCATAACATAACATGTTTTAGGAGCTCCTGACCCGGGCTGTAGGACGTGAAGAAATTGTCACAAGTTATGTTGTGACCCCTGAGACCCTGTGCCATGTCGAGCACAACCCTCATGCCCTGATTCCTCTCTGGGAGTCCTCCAACTGGCTCTCCAGTGTAAACCTGCAGGTTTAGTGCATAGCTGGAGTTTGCATCACATGCTGCCCATATTTTCAAGCCATATTTTGCCGGTTTCGAAGGCATGTATTGCTTGAACGGGCAACGACCTCTGAATGCCACCAGCCTTTCATCCACTGTGACATTAGGTCCTGGGCTGTAGAGAAGTGGAAGCCGCTCTACCCACTTGTCCCACACTGTCCTTATAGCTGCCAGCTTGTCTCTCTCACGTCTGCCAGCTCTTGTGTCACGATTATCAAATCGGATCACTCTTGAGAAAATGTGGAAAGTTCCCAGAGACATTGTGGCTCGAATTATATTCCTGCCTGTGTCTGCGTCCCACAGGCTGGCTGTCGATTCATCCCTGGATTTGTAGACCCCAGCCAGGATGAGGAGACCCAAATACGCATGTAAATCATCCAGCTCCTTCCACTCCTCCCCATACACAAGTCTCCCTTCTAGATTGGTCATATCCAGAACGATCTTCAGCACTGTGTTCGAAATTACCAGCTCAAAAGCAGACTTGATGTCTGTGACACGAGAGACTGGTGGGCCCTGGCACTGCCTTCATTATGTTTGCTGCCGATAGTGTTGCCTGGCGTCCATTAGGGGATGAGGACCACTGAATTTCACCATTTTTGGACATGAATGTCTCATCTGGGCGAATATCAGTTTCCTCATCTGATTGATCATAATCAGAATCTTCATCGTTTACCTCAAGGTAGTCTTCATCCTTGGAAACATCCTCCTCAAGGATGTACTCCATATAGCCCAGGGCTGTCCTCTCTTCACTTGCGTTGCTCATTGTGTCTGATAGTATTGTGAGTATACTGTACGTTAAGTGCAGAGTATAATGTATCCCAGTGTGGGAGGAGCTTACCCATTACACATTTGAGACTTGAACCCTCTGACCCCCACTTTCACTAACAGGTGCGGTGTGTATTTGTGTAAATCTGTCTTTTTGTGTGTGGAAAATTACGATATATAAATATATCGCATTTGAACCCTCTGACCCCTTCTGGCCTCCACTTTCACTGGTGTGTGTGTGTGTGTGTGTGTGTGTGTGTGTGTGTGTGTGTGTGTGTGTGTGTGTGTGTGTGTGTGTGTGTGTGTGTGTGTGTGTGTGTGTGTGTGTGTGTGTGTGTGTGTGTGTGTGTGTGTGTGTGTGTGTGTGTGTGTGTGTGTGTGTGTGTGTGTGTGTGTGTGTGTGTGTGTGTGTGTGTGTGTGTGTGTGTGTGTGTTTCTGACCATTTTAGCCTCCACTTTCACTGCCGGGTCAGATTGACCCGAATACCATCTCTGTGATATAGACATGTAGGGGGGAGTTCCAAATGCATGACATGAACCATTTTCATTGTACTTGTTTATTACACTAATTAAGGTAAGTAGAAGAAGTTTCATACAAAAAAAATACTTGAAAATATTTTTCGTAGATTTTCAAACTTTCAAACGGGTCAATTTGACCCTGAATGTAACAGGAGGGGAGCAATATTTTTAGTGGCCCGAGCGGGCAAGTGGAAAGTACGTATGCTGGCCATTTAATATCGAGCCCTGATTAATCTTAGTGGATATAGTCGAGTCAGAGTCATCGTGCGCGAGAATTCACGAGTCCGAGTTCTCAATCAGTGCTCGAGTCCGACTCGAGTCACGAGTCCCGAAAATCGGCACTCAAGTGCACACGGTTCTCTAAGAAAGACACAGAAATCTGACATATTCACTTGTTTGCCATTTTCAAAACACCGCCATTAAAAATGCTACACACATGAACCAATCAACAGATACCCATGCCAAATGAACATCAACACCAAACTGCTTTATTGTTGACTCATCAACCAGGATGTAAGCACTAGAGATTTATAAAATTAACAATGGATATATGGACAGCAGCAAGAGGGAGAGGTAGAGGGAGGATAAGAGAGAGAGGGAGGATGAGAGAGAGATGGAGGATGAGAGAGAGGGAGGATATAGAGAGAGGGAGGATGAGAGAGAGAGGGAGGATGAGAGAGAGAGGGAGGATGAGAGAGAGGGAGGATGAGAGAGAGGGAGGATAAGAGAGAGAGGGAGGATAAGAGAGAGAGGGAGTATAAGAGAGAGGGAGGATGAGAGAGAGGGAGGATGAGAGAGAGAGGGAGGCTGAGGGAGAGGGAGGATGAAAGAGAGGGGGAGGATGAGAGAGAGGGGGGGGGGTGAGAGAGAGGGAGGATGAGAGAGAGAGGGAGGATGAGAGAGAGGGGGGGGGTGAGAGAGAGAGGGAGGATGAGAGAGAGAGGGAGGATGAGAGAGGGGGAGGATAAGAGAGAGAGGGAGGATAATAGAGAGGGAGGATGAGAGAGAGAGGGAGGATGAGAGAGGGAGGATGAGAGAGAGAGAGGGAGGATGAGAGAGGGAGGATAAGAGAGAGAGGGAGGATGAGAGAGAGAGGGAGGATGAGAGAGAGAAGGAGGATGAGAGAGAGGGGGAGGATGAGAGAGGGAGGATGAACTGAAGTCAGGTGAAGAGTTATCTGCAGCATAACGGTTGGAGCTGTGTGAGCGTCAGGCTGCAGGTGGACGAGGTGCTGTGGCCGGACCATAGGCTGTCTATATAAGGCCAGGCCATAGACTGTCTATATAAGGCCGGACCATAGGCTGTCTATATAAGGCCAGACCATAGGCTGTTTATATAAGGCCAGACCATAGACTGTCTATATAAGGCCGGACCATAGGCTGTCTATATAAGGCCAGGCCATAGACTGTCTATATAAGGCCGGACCATAGACTGTCTATATAAGGCCGGACCATAGACTGTCTATATAAGGCCGGACCATAGACTGTCTATATAAGGCCGGACCATAGACTGTCTATATAAGGCCAGACCATAGACTGTCTATATAAGGCCGGACCATAGACTGTCTATATAAGGCCGGACCCATAGACTGTCTATATAAGGTCAGACCATAGACTGTCTATATAAGGCCAGACCCAGTGAGGTGATCAAATGCTGCCTGAGTATTTTTCTTTCCTCTGTTTTTAGTAAAAATATTTGAACAATCTTCGTATGCAGAATTATCTGCATACAGAATGCCATAAAAGACGAGTGTGCTTCAGATGGAGCATGATGGTGTCTCGTTGGTTGGACAAAGTGTCTTGTACTATAAGTGTGCCATTTGGTGCAAAAGTTTGGTTTTGGTAAGTGTTTATGTAGTTGTGGATGCAGTGCTTCAAGTTGCAGTATATATGAGTTGTTTTGCACTTTGGGTGTGTGGTTTTGTGAATTACGTTAAGTGTTTTTGGCAATTTAAAAAAACGGTATGACTCCATTACCCAAAACCCAGGGGAGATGCTAATGCACGTCCCCCAATTTGCAATATGAGCGATGTGCAGCAGGAGATGTCCTTGCCCAGCCTGAAGGTTTTATCAAACTCCAGCAAAGGTTGATGCTAAAATTAAGAAGTCTTGTAGACGAGATATATTCATACTCTATTATAATATACATTGTCAATTCTACATGCTAGATTAATTTGACTCCATTGGTTGAAGTCTGCAGAAAAAATAGTTGTTCCCTGTCCCTGCTTTCTCAGGCTGTGATTGCTTTCGTTTAGCCATGTCAGGCGTCCTGTAGTCAATGAGGAATATTGTTAATGATGGAAATATCATTGCAGTCTTTCCTCAGATTTTTTAACACTGAACCTTTGGTCACTTTGTGGTCACATTTATTTTGGAAATTGCACATCTTCTGTGAAGAATGTTGTTCTTAATCATAACATAGCCTCTATGTAACTACACTTTTCAGTTTTAGTTAAACATTATTAAAATGTTGATTTTACATTTTTACTTATCGGTATTTGCTGTGCTGGCACTGTACTGCTTCAGCAACACATATTTTGAAATGCTTTATAATTTATGCTTAAAAAAGGTATTCGCCGTTCCATTATATCTACAATGACAGACTACAAAGGAGCAACCGGGGGGTGGAGGCACAGAGGGACCAGGAGCCCTGCCCTTTTGTTTTAAACAGGGCAGATGTGTGCAAATCCTTTAAAAGGGTTAACCCACACAAGGCTCCTGGACCTGATGGCATCCCAGACCGTGTTCTCAGGGTGTGTGCAGTTCAGCTGGCAGAGGTGTTCACAGACACCTTCAACAGGTCCCTGCTGCAGTCTGTAGTCCCCACATGTTTCAAACACTCCACCATCGTTCCTGTCCCCCAAAAGACTAAAACCACCAGCCTCAAAGACTACCGCCCAGTAGCACTCACATCCATCATTATGAAGTGCTTTGAGCGGGTGGTCAAAACCTTCATCCCCTCCTCCCTCCCTGACTCTCTGGACCCCCTGCAGTTTGCCTACAGAGCAAACAGGTCCACAGACGACGCCACAGCCCTCACCATCCACACTGCCCTCTCCCACCTCTGGTCTCACACCTGGACCAGAGGAACACATGTGTAAGAATGCTGTTCATTGATTACAGTTCAGCCTTCAATACCATTGTGCCCTCCAAGCTGGTCATCAGGCTCAGAGACCTCGGGCTCAACAGCGCCCTCTGTGACTGGATCCTGAACTTCCTGACGGGCAGACCCCAGGCAGTGCGGGTGGGAAACATCACATCCTCCACTCTGATCCTCAACACCGGAGCCCCTCAAGGCTGCGTGCTCAGCCCTCTCCTCTACTCCCTGTTCACACACGACCGCGTGGCCACACACAGCTCCAACACCATCGTGGAGTTTGCTGACGACACGACCGCCATCGGCCAGATCACAGGCGGCGATGAGACGGCGTACAGAGAGGAGGTCGTAAAACTTACATCTTGGTGCCAGGATAACAAACTCCATCTCACCGTCAGCAAAAGCAAGGAGCTGATTGTGGACTACAGGAAGCAGCAGAGAGAGGGACACGCCCCCATCACCATCAATGGGGGTGTCACTACCCGATCTGCAGCTCTGCCCGATCTGCACTGCGCATGTGCGAGATGGTTCGCCATATTGGACAACTCCGGACGGCAACCCAAGTAGGACAACATTAACACAGTGGCTTTTGACAAAGGATTGGATTTAACTTCTGTTAGACAGCTATCATACTGAATACATATTTACTGTGAATGTATGCAAACAAATTCATTTCTCACTTATTCTGACAATGTACTTAACCCCAAATAAAAGAACTCAATGAAAAGAGTTGTTAAATAATAGTCACGTTGTAATAAGTCATCTCTCTCGAGTTTTCCTTTTGAGCTTTGCCAAAAGCCACTGTGTCAATGTTGTCCTACTTGGGTTGCCGTCCGGAGTTGTCCAATATGGCGGACCATCTCGCACATGCGCACTGCAGATCGGGCAGAGCTGCAGATCGGGTAGTGACAGGGACGACGGTGGAGAGAGTCAGCAGCTTCAGGTTCCTCGGGGTCCACATCACTGAGGATCTGACATGGACTCTTTATCTCACTATTTTTCTTTTTGTATTACTTTTAATATAGTATATTTTAATATTGTTTTAATATTGTCTGCTTATCTGTATTATTTTGTTGCATTATTGGAGAAGCCTGTGACCTAAGATTTTCAACGACATAGTTACTCTGTAGCTATGTTAGTTTGACAATGAAGAACATCATACTCTCATACTTTTGAGTCCTACTAGATTATGACAGTTGTTACTTGGTGTTGTTGAGAAAGTTGCTTTATATTTGCTAATCTCTTACTGATACTAGATCATAACAATGATAAATGCGTGTTTGTTAGTTTGAGACAAAGATGGGCGTGGCCTGCATGCTGACTGACCGTCCACACGGCAGCGTGCGTTGCTTCAACTGAGACGCTTCCCATTCACTTTGAATGGGGTGACGTCAGGCTTTGCCGAACTGCATTGTGGTTCCGTCGCGTCGATCTGCCTCTTTTGCTCGCTTCAAAAGTTGAGAAAAGTTCAACTTTTCAAGCTTCGACTGAAGCACCATACACGCCCATCGGCAAGCTTCAACCCACGCTGCCGTGTGGACGCACCGTAAAGCTCATGTGGAGTGAGACAAATATTCATTTCATCAAATGTGAGTAATTCATGTCACATTTAAAAATCAATGTGGTCCGTCGTGAATGTAGATGTATGCGTAGTGTCAGTTGTAAATATACAGAGCTGTAGCTGATTGATTTGGAGAGTTTTTGACGGACAAGTGATCTGTTCAGGGAACTCGCTCAGTGATAGGATTGAATCAACAGATCACTTTTACTACAAGCTAGCAGCTGAATTAGTCACAGAGTCAAACTGACAGACACGAAACAATGCCTCTATGTGCGGCGCTATGACATTGTAATAGTCTCATTCTGTCCCTAGTGGGTTAATGTACTTACCATTTGTTGACATATTCATACTGTAGTCATAGAACAAAACTTGAAAACCTTTTACGTTTTGATTAACCACAGACATTATATAAGGCATCTAATTAAAAACACGTTCAAATATTCGAGATTAGAAAACAGGAAGTGCTGAATGCCAACTCATTTGTGGGTTTTAGGACTCATTCCTGCAAGAGTTTGATATTGAACTTACAACAGCTGTTACTGAACAATACAATGTTTTACCAACTGCGCTTTATATAAATGCTGTGAAGGGGTGAAATGGATGTTATACATATTGTACAGGTGTTCTTTGTTCATTGACTGTACATCACACACTTTATTGTAACAGTATGGAGTGTGAAGCAATTGTTAAGCCCCCTAAATTCTACACTGTTGTAGCATTTGTTTCTATTTCAGTAGAATAAATACAGAGGATGAGTGCATGTATTAAAAGGCAAGATGGATACATGACAGTAGCTCACACAGCATTATATTCTATCCAGACAAGGTGCATACTGTTATATGTGCAGTACATATGTACGTAGCTGGAAAGTGTGTTTTCCGACAGTGACAAACCATTTTACGCACTTGGTTTTACATGACAGGAGCACACTTAAAGGAAAGTGGCCGCTTAATATTGCAACAGTGCACTTCTGTTTTATGTTCTTGGGCTGGCCCGTAATGGAAAACAAAGGCTCACTTTGGCATTACATATTTTTATAATATGTAATGTGCTGAGGATAAGATTGCTCTTATAAGTCATTTTATAAGGTTGTTGTCTCTCTGCTTTGACTTTGCAGTCATCAGCCCTTAAACACAGTTATTGTATGTTAATGCTTCAGCCAATGATTGTTAATACTAATGTAAGACGCATCTCCACTTCAACCCACAGCACAAAAGTGGAGCTAAAATGTGTTAAATATTGGTGCCAGCAGATTGTTATTTTGACATTGTTTGGAGCCAGGAAATGTGTAGTAGTGATCTGTAGCTGAGTTTCTAGGACCACCATCCATCAACCATACACAAGCCTATCACAAGTACGGCCATTCTTTATCATGAGCAACCAGACACAACAACCATCATATATAGGTCATGTCTCTGCGTGTCTGACAGCACTGGCTAACCTTTCAGCCAGTAGAGATGTTGCTAACCTAGCTATCTGCTATAGACTTCTCTTGATCAATGTATGATCCAAAGTTGTCCATGACAATGGTTATAATGGTTAGCTTATCAGAAAAAAGAAATGAAACCTCTTCAACATACATCAGTATGAAGGCTGCTACACCTAGAGAAACCGTCTTTGGCATAAATGTAGTTTTACAACCTCCAAAAACTACAAAGAACTCCTAGAAGAGTTGCCTTGTTTGATTTATAGTCTGATATTACAAATGTTTCCAGAACAGATTGCCACTTTGTTCTGATCCGTTTCATTTTCTTTTCTTCCCATAGAGTAATCCGCAGGCACGCAACATTTGTAAAGGCGACAGTGGCATGTGGGAGCATGTCTGAAAGTGACATGGTAGAATCCATTTATAAATCAGTGTTGGATGAATTTTGAGTGACTATGATGATTTAAATGGAAACAGATTGATGCCTCTGTGACTCCTGCCTAGCATTTTTACACTTATTTAGACATATTGTTTTCAGCAGTATGAGTACATCGAACCACCACTATGTCCACAACCTTCCCAAATCATTATAACAAGCAATACATTGACCTAATTTTATTTTAAGAGTAACCTAACGCCCCTAAAACATTTTGCTACGGCCCTGCATCATGCGTGCGCAGTGTAGCGTGCACACAGGCTGCAGTCGAATAGTCCGTTTAGCTTAGGAACTTTCCTAACGGAGTGAAATGACCCGGAAGTCCCTCAGTGGCAACCATGTTAAGTGCCGTTCCAATTCTCTAGATGATAGAAAAGGATGTTTCAAACTTCCTTTATAACTTCCTTTAGCTTAGGAACCACTGGACCTACCTCACCGAAAGGAGAGGAGAAAATGCTGCCCCACAATGCCTTGCCGCTGCAGCATTTGCCGTCACTCAACAGTCGGCCGTTCACGGAAACAATCGATTATGACGGAGAAATGATATCATGAAAGTTACGGTGCTTATTAAGCATTTTAAAAAGTGGTAAGTTGCCAAAGTGCTTTGTTCTGAACGTTCATCAGTATTATAATCAAAGAGAGAAATATGAACGTTAGTTTTTTACTGAAATGATCAAATAAAGTCAACATCTCAGTCTTTACTGAGCTGTGTGGGGTTTGTTCAACTTTTAAAAGATGTTTGAACGGTGATATACACAGTGATAGATGTTAAGGACTAACGTTTATAATAAATACATTTGTATTGATTTTAAGATCTGTTCATACAACCATACGTATTGGGATCATTGGTATTAATGTGGACCGGAGGGAGAGGGTGACGAGCATAAGTTT
Organism: Pseudochaenichthys georgianus; assembly: GCF_902827115.2. NCBI lineage: Eukaryota > Metazoa > Chordata > Actinopteri > Perciformes > Channichthyidae > Pseudochaenichthys > Pseudochaenichthys georgianus. The sequence goes on from NC_047516.1 coordinate 38,107,703, forward strand.
CACTTTCCTTTTTTATTTCAATTCCAACTTTGGTCATGAAGAATATGTTTCTCTGTTGTCCTCGTTCATAAAGCAAAGCAGCAGCATCAGAGCACGGTGCAGAGTCTCTCGATGAGTCCCTCGTTCTTATTGAACATCCATGTTGTAGTCCGCTGTATAGAAATCTGTAGTTTCCATAGTTTCCCCACAGCAGCAGACGCACATTCATGACGTCCGCTGGCGCATCATAAACACGTCGGATAGCGAAAGTGCAGTCGATTCTCTAAAGTACCGCAGTCTCTTCTCCTAAGTCCTTTTGAATTCTCCTATCCACTATCCCTTAACCCTGTGACGTTTCACTCAGAGGTCAAGGGATAGACGATAGGGTTAGACGATAGGAGCTGATTTTTGGACTATTCGACTGCAGCCACAGACTCCGGGTGACACAGCTGCAGCAGAGAGAGCAGCGACTGCTGAGCTGCCCCCAGCTTCTGAAGGTGAAGTCCATTACCCCTCGGACTATTTTGTCCTTGTATTAAAGACACAAAGGGTTGAATACACACTATTAAAAAGGGTGTGTTTGTATTCCTACCGTTTAACGGACGGTCGCCTTTTCAGGCCGTTTCGTTAGCCAACAACACTACACAGTGACAGTGCTAGCTAGGTGATCGATCACTTTTATTTTGTTAGCTAAGCAGTTTAAACAATACATAGGTTACCCTTACATGTCACAGCAATGAATTAACAAATTAAAACAAGTTACATGTCAAATGTTTACTGTAAATAGAGGTGTACCGTCAAACTGAGAAAATACAATTTGAAAATACAATTTGAGTAAATTGTCTGAACACAAATGCTTTAATGATTTTTACTTTTCTGATTTAATTTAAGTTTATTGAATTTATAAATGTCCAGGCGGTGTATTACGAGGATTTTAACTAGTGCTTCACATCTTGACTTTTGCAGGCCAGATTACCTGGAGTTGTTCGACTAAAAATGAAAAGGGAATATCGCTTGTTTTTTTTAGCACAAAAAGTCAGAGAACTGAAAATGAGGACAAGAGAGAGGGACATGAAAAAGGAGAGGAGAGTACACTGGAGAGACCAGGAGGGTCAGAACATGAGAAGGCCACAGAAGGAGATGAGGATATGGATAGAGAGGACGTGGATGTGAGAAATTAAGAAGAGGGTTCAGACTCAGAAAGAGGGACTGGAAGGAGGTGAGAAGGAGGCTGAGGCAGATGGCAGGGAGGCAGTTACCATTCTAGCTGGACCACATGGTATGTTTTTCCCCCATCCATTACAGTAGCATAGCAAGGCATGTCACTGACAAACAACGTAATGTAAAATAACATGTTTATTCCTACTTTCTGTTTTATGCGATATATAGGATTACTTGTGTAAATATTTACAAATGCATCTTATTGCATTAGTGATTATGATCAAACCAAAGATATAAAACAAATGCTGTGAGTACTACTTGTATTTTGCCTGCCGTTTTATATTTTTTAATCGAGAAATTATTGTATTATTTTAATTTTGCTGAAACTTTTATGTTTTAAAATATGCACAGTCTTGTTTTGTTTAATCACTGGGCATGTTCATTTTGTGATACTATAACAATACATAGTTTAAATGTATATCTTTGTTGTAATGTTTTGTGTAGTGGATTCATCCATCCTCCCGTGCCCCCCTGCCAAAACCTCTTGCCACCCCATGTAAAATTGTCTAGATCCGCCACTGCAACAGTGACATATTTATTTCAGAATTTGTGTGTTCGTGTCAAGTATAAATTGGGGACAAATTACACAAAGTTGGCAAAACATACAGCAATGTTGTAAAGTCATTATTTTCACATTAAGGGGTTATGTAGACCTTCCCTTAACTTTTCCCACCAGACTCAGGGAAAGTTTTATCCCACAGGCAAGACGGCTAAACACCTGAGCTCTGTAAAGTACCTCCATAAGGGCAACTGTGGCTGCGAGGTCGTCTTTCAACCAGAAGGTTGTGGGTTCGATCCCAGCTCATGCAGTCAACATGTCGATGTATCCTTGGGCAATATACTTAACCCTGAGTTGCTCCTGATGCTATATATACAGTGGGGCAAAAAAGTATTTAGTCAGCCACCAATTGTGCAAGTTCTCCCACTTAAAAAGATCAGAGAGGCCTGTACTTTTCATCCTAGGTACACTTCAACTATGAGAGACAGAATGGGGGGAAAGAATCCAGGAAATCACATTGTAGGATTTTTAATGAATGAATTGATAAATTCCTCGGTAAAATAAGTATTTGGTCACCTACAAACAAACAAGATGTCTGGCTCTCACAGACCTGTAACTTCTTCTTTAAGAGCCTCCTCTGTCCTCCACTCGTTAACTGTATTAATGGCACCTGTTTTAACTCGTTATCAGTATAAAAGACAGCTGTCCACAACCTCAAACAGTCACACTCCAAACTCCACTATGGCCAAGACCAAAGAGCTGTCAAAGGACACCAGAAAGACAATGGTAGACCTGCACCAGGCTGGGAAGACTGAATCTGCAATAGGTAAGCAGCTTGGTGTGAAGAAATCAACTGTGGGAGCAATTATTAGAAAATGGAAGACATACAAGACCACTGATAATCTCCCTCGATCTAGGGCTCCACGTAATATCTCACCCCGTGGGGTCTAAATGATCACAAGAACGGTGAGCAAAAATCCCAGAACCACACGGGGGGACCGAGTCCATGACCTGCAGAGAGCTGGGACCAAAGTAACAAAGGCTACCATCAGTAACACACTACGCCGCCAGGGACTCAAATCCTGCGGTGCCAGACGTGTCCCCCTGCTTAAGCCAGTACATGTCCAGCCCGTCTGAAGTTTGCTAGAGAGCATTTAGATGATCCAGAAGAGGATTGGGAGAATGTCATGTGGTCAGATGAAACCAAAATAGAACTTTTTGGTAAAAACTCAACTTGACGTGTTTGGAGCAGAAAGAATGCTGAGTTGCATCCAAAGACCACCTGCTGTGAAACATGGGGGTGGGACCATCATGCTTTGGGGCTTTCTGCAAAGGGACCAGGACGACTGATCCGTGTAAAGGAAAGAATGAATGAGGCCATGTATCGTGAGATTTTGAGTGACAACCTCCTTCCATCAGCAACGGCATTGAAGATGAAACGTGGCTGGGTCTTTCAGCATGACAATGATCCCAAACACACTGCCCGGGCAACGAAGGAGTGGCTTCGTAAGAAGCATTTCAAGGTCCTGGAGTGGCCTAGCCAGTCTCCAGATATCAACCCCATAGAAAATCTTTGGAGGGAGTTGAAAGTCTGTGTTGCCCAGCGACAGCCCCAAAACATCACTGCTCTAGAGGAGATCTGCATGGAGGAATGGGCCAAAATACCAGCAACAGTGTGTGAACACCTTGTGAAGACTTACAGAAAACGCTTGACCTCTGTCATTGCCAACAAAGGGTATATAACAAAGTATTGAGATTAACTTTTGTTATTGACCACATTTTCCACCATAATTTGAAAATAAATTCTTTAAAAATCAGACAATGTGATTTTCTGGATTTTTTTTTTTTCTCATTTTGTCTCTCATAGTTGAAGTATACCTAGGATGAAAATTACAGGCCTCTCTCATCTTTTTAAGTGGGAGAACTTGCACAATTGGTGGCTGACTAAATACTTGTTTGCCCCACTGTATATATATATATATATATATATATATATATATATATATATATATATATGCATTTATTGTTTTCCTGCCCTAACTTTTATTTAATTTGTTCTCCTGTTTTCTTTATTTCTTTAGACTCCTTCATTTGTATACATTTTTGACGCAATAATGCCGATGTGGTATTAGGATGATGCACGGGAGGGCTACTTTCCATAAGCTATGCTTCAGCCCTCCCGCTTCTACTAATTGTGTTCATCTTTGTTTGGATGAATTATACTTTTTCTGTTTTTTGAATGAATACAAAAAAAACAACCACAAAAAAACATTCAGCTTGGGGGCCCCCTAGCGACCGCGGGGGCCCTATGCATCTGCATAGTCTGCCAACAGGAAGAAAGGGCCCTGTGTGCATGCTCCAAAGACCCACAACTGGGTAGTTTTGTTGTTTTGTTTTGTTGTTTCGAGTCAGGCCATTTTGACTTCATGTGCCACTGAGCAACTTTCATAGGAAAGCACAGGACTCCACCTCTATGTACACTGTATCCATGGATACCACTGATGCACAACCCCATCCGACAGCGTCATGGTGGAAGCTTTTTGCTCAGCCCCAGGTTCCCCCTCAGGTTAACACTGTTTGATCTGTTAGCACTGATGCTGCTGTTTGCACTGTTAGTGCTGTTAGCAGCTAGCTGCCGGAGAGCTGAGTGGAGGCTAACCTCTTCACTGAATGTGATATTGATAAGCTTAAAGAAAAAAAAAGATATGAAAAGGTGGTAAATTCAAAGCGTGCATTCTGCAATATTTGATACTCACAATGATAATACCCTGTGAAGCAGCTGTCTATGGCAACAATGCATTTGATTTGAAGAGGATCTGTTTACATCCCAGCCTCTCATTACAAGCTGCACCAGTTGATGTACCACCACTACAGAACTGCACTCAGCATGAGGAACAGGGTGATTACATCTGCAGAGAGAAATGTTCTCAACAATCTACATTGGTTCAGTCAAGTAGAAAGCCGCTATACGGAAGCACATGAAAAATATGATAAATATTAATAATATACTAACTATATAACAGCATAGGGATTAATTATTTAATGTGCAGGCAATATTGTTTTTTATAATGAACAGTATTCATAACATTAATATTAGATTATGCTGTACAGCATCCATTTTAATATCAATGGTCATGATAATGAATATTTACAGATTATGAACACTTATACATATCATTACAATAGTCAACAGATTTGTAATCCAATGTACTGTATGAGAAATGATCCTCAAGTAGGAATACAGAAATGATGGGATAAAAGTTGAAAGGCGAGAGAATGAGAAAGGGAGTGTGTGAGAGACTGATGGCTCATGGCCCGGTTGTCATAGTGACTGACCTGGTTAGACAGAGAAAACATTTGTCCCTGGTCCGACTCAGGTCCTAGGTCAGGTCTCAGTCCCTCAGTACCAGGTGTGCTGGTCTGCAGTCTGCAGCGTAGACGGCATTATCTAATATGTTTTTGTTTGTTATTTCAATCTTTGCTTGTTTGCTATAAGCCACTTTTCGTCATGATTAACCTAACCATTCAAACATTTAAAGATACATTGCAACAAGATAAAAGATGAACAAATTATAAATCAAAAGAAGAGCAACGAAACATTGTAATAGCTCAAAAGACTAAATAAACGCTTTTAAACTGATTTTCAAGAGTCTGAGTTTGGACAACTGTCAGATCCTCTGGAATGTTCTCCGCACTATACGTGCTGTTAACATTTCTTTAACATAAGAGAAGAAGAACAATAGGCCTATTTCAAAAAGGTCAAAATGGCCTTTCTTACATTTTGTATATCAAATGATGTGTTTTAGATTAGATTAGATTTGATTAAACTTTATAGTCATTGCCAGTGTTGGGCAAGTTACTTCCAAAATGTAATATATTACATATTACTTATTACTGTCTTTTGAAAGTAATAAGTTACATTACAATATTACTGTCTCTGAAATGTAATGAGTTACACTACTTTAGTTACTTTTGAGTTGCTTTCACCAAAATAACCGCAAAAGAATGGCTAGGTATTTTAAATGCTGAAATGTAGTTTAGTGCAGCTCATTATACATCCAGTGAAGGGCGATGTGGTATAGCATAACAACTGTGTAGGCCCTTAAGGCTACTGACAACTTGTATTACACGGGTTAGTTGAATACTCCATTCTGATTGTAAATTCTTAACATGTGACACGTTGTTAATACAGTCGTACAGACCACTGTCAAGGACTATGAAGGTTGCTAAGGAGGATCAAGAAAGAGAAAGGAAAAGAGGGTAAAAGACGAAGCGCTGGACGTCAGATAAATCACCAGAAGAAGGCAGACAGGAAGTGAACACTAACAGGACACAGAATGGGCTCTGTAGTGTGTTTAGTATGTGGCCGTGTGCAGGCCCGGCTCCAGAACAACATGACTCAGGGTGCCTCTGAGGTTACAGGGGGGCAGCAGTAGCAGGTTTACATGAGCAATAGTGGCCGGCAACAGCAATGAGAAATAGCATTGATGGTCCCAATGAACAGACTATGGCCTTTGTTATGTTTTGAAACCAAGCAAGTGAGAACATTTCAAGTGAGTTAAAAGTGCAATCCTGAAATATCTCATGCACTCCAAAGTGGACTGTGGCAAAGAAAAGCACAACAGCTTCAAAGCTACTGATAAAACAAATGAGAACATATTGTAAATCAAGGCAAATAGTATTTGAACCAGCTCATGGTTTGAAATGGCAAACATTGAAAAGCAAAAGTATTATTAAAACCATGTACTAATCATCACCTTGGTCCCATCAGATACTCTGGGAAGAGAATATTTACTGTGCTTGAAAACTGGATCACATCATCATCATGTGAGGTTGACTTTGTGACCTGGAGAACATTTCAGCTGCAACATCAGCTCGTTGATAAGCTTGGGATATGAGATCTTTTTGTAGCCATTCGTGGTGAAGGCATCTGTGCTATTGTGTGCATTATGTTTGACCCAACATTTCTACAGGCAGGCAGAATATGGCACTATTTTCACATGAATATTCTCTTGTCTATTTTTATACCACGAGCTGCAAAATGACCGCCTAACTAACCCCACTGCACAGGCGGGTACTTGTTTAGATATACCTGGGCAGGCTCTGTTTTGCCGTGGTATCCTGGCACCTGCGGGCCGCAGAGGGGCGGCGTAGTTTCGGGCGACGAAGACTGCTGCTCCGGGGGCGAGGGCGGAGAGTCAGGCGGGAGTAAGCTAGTGTCCACAACGGAGGGTAACGTGATGTCCCCTTCTGACCCGTTGCTACGGTCTGCAGTAGATGCAGTGTTGCTGGCGTTTAGTGATGGTTGCTTTAACCATGTTCGTATAAATGATTATCCACAGATGTGTGTCACTGCTGTGGAAGCAGATTATGGGCATAGATATGTCTCATAATTATTTGTGTGAACATAAAAATAATTTGTGTGTAAATATGTGATATGTAAATGTAAAACACCACAAATGCATTTAAAAGATTTGCAAACTCACAAATACATGTGCAAGTGTAAAACGGATCTGCAAATACGCTAAATATTTTCACAAATAAAAAAAAGATCTGTGAATATCTCTTTAACATTTACAACTTTCGATCAGGCATTTGTGAATCCATTTTGTATTTGACCACCAATAATGCGCTTGCGGATCTCACATCTCTGCTCGTGGATCATCTTTTTACACACACGGAATTTTGAGACATATTTTCCGCCGGTCTCGGCTAAAATCTACTCGTGTCACTCGGTGATTTTCGGAAACCACGTGATGGCCTGCTGATGACGACTTTCCGCATGATTTCAAAGTAAGAGCATGATGGTTTGTTTAATGCTCTGTTTTTTATTTATAATGAACAGCGGAACGTTAGATGCATTCTTTATCACCATCATCATCATCATCATCATCATCATCATCATCATCATCATCATCATCATCATGTTATAGTGATACAGTTAGTTTGTGTTTATTGGTTCAATACAGCATATCGAGCACTTTTGTTGATGTTGAAGTACAGGCTATAGCCTACGCCACTTTCGGGTCCCGGGGGAGCAGCTGGCAGCGAAGCAGCCCAGATAAAACTCTTTCTTCATTGTTTGTTGTGTATTCAGTCAAGCGGGTCGAAGTTACAATGTCAAATTGTAAGTACAATGTAAAGTCCTGTGCTCTGCAGGTGCCGGTAAAGAGCAATTCAATGACAAAACCTTTCCAAACAAAACAACTAGTAGGTAGGTATAGGCAGGTATAGGTAGGTGTAGGTATAGGTAGGCAGACAGGTAGGTATAGGCAGGTATAGGTAGGCAGACAGGTAGGTATAGGCAGGTATAGGTAGGCAGACAGGTAGGTATAGGTAGGTAGGTAGGTAGGCAGACAGACAGACAGACAGACAGATGGACGGACATACAGATAGATGGATATCATATATAGATAGATACTTCATTCATCCCAAATTGTGAAATGTGTGGAAACAAGTATAAACACAATAACATTAAATACAAATGAAAGCAATAGACAGGAATATATGCATATACAGTAGAAAGGACACGATGAATATTATAACATTTAATGTAGCCTTACTATGAAGGCTAACCTAAATACGGTGCTTTTCTACAGATTACTTTATTACTGCACTGGTAAAGTAAAATTAGGCCGATTAATAAGATGTGAAGTGCTTTGTAACTTTGACCCACTTGACTGAATACACAACAAACAATGAAGAAAGAGTTTTATCTGGGCTGCTTCGCTGCCAGCTGCTCCCCGGGACCCGGAAGTGGCGTAGGCTATAGCCTGTACTTAAACACCAATGTATGAGCTCTGCTCGATATATGCTGTATTGATCCAATAGACTATCACAAACTAACTGTATCACTATAACATGATGATGATGATGATGATGATGGTGATGGTGATGAGGAATGCATCTAACGTTCCGCTGTTCATTATAATAAAAAACAGAGCATTAAACAAACCATCATGCTCTTACTTTGAAATCATGCAGAAAAGTCGTCATCAGCAGGCCATCACGTGGTTACCGCGTGACACGAGTAGATTTTAGAAGAGATCGGCGGAAAATATGTCTCAAATTTCCGTGTGTGTAAAAAGACGATCCACGAGCAGAGATTTGAGATTCGCAAGCGCATTTTTGGTGGTCAAATAGAAAATGGATTCACAAATGCCTGATCGAAAGTTGTAAATGTTAAAGAGATATTCACAGATCTTTTTTTTATTTGTGAAAATATTTTGCGTATTTGCAGATCCGTTTTACACTTGCACATGTATTTGTGAGTTTGCAAATCTTTTAAATGCATTTGTGGTGTTTACATTTACATTTCACATATTTACACACAAATTATTTTTATGTTCACACAAATAATTATGAGACATATCTATGCCCATAAATGATGCACGCGCAGCGGAGCAGGTCACGCGCACCTGGCACAATTTGTTGTTAGTATTTTTCGCTCCGTTCACTTTTTTGAATAGAGGGTGCATAACATTCAACTGCCCCGAAGATCCCGACCTGAAGCCTGAAGGGTAAACACACCAGGTTTACTAATCTACCCGCACAATTTGTCTGGTGTCGGAATGTCTCGCTATGTTAGTACATTCTTAAAAAACAAAACACCATTTAATTTCGGGTTAAAATGTGTTGTAACTGCGTTACTGAGCATTGTAACGGGTAATATATTACCAACATTTCATTAGTAACGCGTTATATATTACTGTAACTCCGTTACACCCAACACTGGTCATTGCACACATGTTTTTCTGTATTCTTTCTAATTATATAATCGTCCTCATTTCCTGTGAGTATTTGCCGAGGTATGAAGGTTCAATCAGTGCAGGTCAACATGATGAGACACTGAGGGGAGAAACTCCCCAGGATGGACAGAATGATGTGTGAACATACAGTATATAAAGAGATGGATTCAGGAGGATGTCAACACTAATAACGTGGGCTCAAACAGCAACACGTCAACAGGCTCAGGCACGACTCATGATCCAGAGACAACCTCTCAACCTCTCAACCTGGCAACCTGCCAGACGGGACACCAAGCCTGTTGGGATGATGAGCTGCTAACATGATCCTCATGTCCAGGCTTCAGCTGATATCCTCCTTCTGACTGGCTGATGCAACACTTCCTGTTCACTTCCAGCTGCTCTGTATCGGCTCATTTTAAAACAGGTCCATGTCAGAGTCATTCCCTCCCCTTCTATTGATGCGCTTTCTTGTTCTGAGTTGCTTGCTTGTTTATTGAATTGTATTTGAGGCCGGAGACGCAGTGATAGAAGCTCCTTGTTATCCTACTAGTGCATGTGCCATTTGCTTGCTTTAGCATGTGTTACATTTGTTTGTTTCTATGAGACGTCACCCATAAACCATTTAAGGCTTTTTAATTCAATTTTAAAAATGGCATATGCTGGCCATTATCAAACTGGCGCTTTGCACTTAAAGCTGTCAGAGCTTACGCCCACCATTGTAGCCCAATGATGAAGAGTCATGGTCACGAGCTCTGAGGCTGCCTACCAGTTACTCCTTTCTTATGATTCATTGTGACTAGCAGTAGCATCCATTCACTGCCAGGGCCCATGATCTTGAATAGATGAATACTGAGTGAATAAGTATGAATAATGTAGGTTATAATTTGCTGTATTGTTAAATGCCTGGGGTTCTTAGAGCATTAGCACTTAAAGTGTTTGCACCGTATGTAGCTGTCCGGATGGTTCAGGTGAACAGTCTTCCAGGAAGGTCGGCTGTGATGTAGATATGCATGACTTGACTGCAGTAAAAGAGCTCTTCTCACGGATGCACCGTGTCAGACGCAAAGAGAAGCCCACCAGATGCACAGACTTTGAGGAAAGCGGTTGTTTTAGTGTTAGCTGAGTGTATCATAGATGAGAGGAGCAAACCTATTAACAGCGGGTTTATCACGCTTAATAAAAACAGATGGCAGACATCAAACAAGTAGAGATATTGTGACTTCTAACTGAAATTGCAATATTTATTATGTTAAAGTGGAGTAGAGCGGTGGAGGAAGTACTAAGGTACTTAACATCTATAGTTAATATTGTATGAAACAACCAACAATGTGACGATGTGGAAGGGGTCGCTTGTACTGACAACCCTACAGAGAATGCTCAGCTGGTCTCTCCCATCAGCTCCAGAGCTGAGCAGTGAGTCTCAGCACATCGTTGACTGTCCTGGTTCTCTCTCAGCACTCTCTCTGGAGGTCTTTCAGACGCAGCAGGGAGCAGTTTGCATCGAGAACAACTCGATAACCCACTGTACACCACCGGATCAGCCACAGGTAGAGCCGCTGCTGAAGAGACACATTCTGTTTCATTTGCCAGGTGGTCAGGAACACCACAGATAAAGTGTTTATGAGCAACTGTTTGCCAACACGTTTATCTTGTAACTGCATAAGCAAGGGATGCTCCTTAAGTGCCTCAATTACATAAACTCGGGGGCGGTGGTGGGAAGTCGATAGGGACTTGGCTTGGCAACTGGAAGGTCACCAGTTCAAGTCCCGGCAAGACCAAGTACTACCGAGGTGTCCCTGAGCAAGGCACCGTTCCCCACACTGCTCCCCGGGCGCCGTTCAAAATGGCAGTCCTCTGCTCCTAACACTAGGATGGGTCAAATGCAGAGAAACTATTTCCCCACGGGGATTCATAAAGTATATCAAATCAAATACTCAACTAAAAGTAAAAGTCCTATCTAGAGAAAGATTAAATGCAAGTATTATTGCTCCAGTGTACTAACAAGTACATATGTGACAGTAGCACATTTAAAGGTGGGGTAGGTAAGTTTGAGAAACCGGCTCGAGATCGCTAGAATTTGAAAATACACAGCCGGAGAAAATCTGCCACTTCCTCACAGAGCCCCTCCTCCAACACACATGAACGTGCACATGACCAATGAGGGCACGAGATAAGTTTGTGCCCCGATGGAAGGCTGACAGGCAGGTAGGCCATCCAATCTGTATAAACGGATTGGTTGTACTTTTTCCAGCACTACGGCTTCTACAGATGACATTTTGTATGGATTTGTTGTCAAAGCACTTCAGATATTCATTGCTATCGGGATGTTAAGAGCATTCCATGGAATATAACAAAGTGTATCTCGAGCCGGTTTCTGAAACTTACATACCCCACCTTTAAGTACTCTATAATGTAATAGTATCAAAGACAGAGTATTGTGTTTGCTTACTCTGTGGCATCCAAATGATACATTGATTGTTTGCACCAATGGCTAAAACAAAGTCCCACGTTTGAATATAGTCACAATGTCATGTCATGAATCGTTTGCTGAGTGTACCGCCTTTACCTGCGTCAGCCCACTGCTGGTCAACAATGTTGTTTGTCAATTTCAGGGATTATTTTTAATGTTTAAGTTATCCGCATTAGTCTTTAAGTTAAGTATGTCCTGATCTGTGGGCAAAACATTGCACTTCTGCCTTTACAAGTTACGATGTCTTAGGTCTGTGTTTTAAAGCAATAATGCATGTTTTTGTTCTCATCAACGCTAAGTTGTCTTTATGTAACAGCCAATGGTTGAGCTGGTTCAGGCTCATTCAACATATCCAATGGTAATGACATGTTATGACCATAAAAGCATAATACAGAAATGTGATGTGCATGAGGGCTGTTGGCCAGCAGTGGCTCAGTAAGATATTCTGTACTTAATATGTCTGTCACACTGTCCTGTGGGGAGTAGTGTCTCACTATTTCTGATTCACGTCTGGACTTTGAAGGAGCTCTGTGATAGAACTGGATCCCCACCCGGCCGTCTCCTCTGACCCCGCAGTGACAGTATGAGTAATACTAGTCCTCTACGGTGGTCCATTGGATTGAAGGCTGGCGTTGTGTGGGGAGAAACAATCATGTGTCTTTAATATGAATCCATTGTCTCGCGGTTCCTTCCTGGGGACTCTGCCGGGTGAGTCTTGTAACCTTTTCATTTTAGACACATTTTCAAAACTGCTTCCCAGAGAATGCTAAAAATATGCAAATGTGGCACTTGGCATAGATCATGGTAAATGGAAATGTTCACAGGTGCTGACATTTCGGGCAGTGTAGCGTGATGATCATTATGGAGTACATTCACTGCATGTGTGCAGGAGTCTCTTTGCTCGCTGGGAAGCAGCGTTTTGAACCCTGTGGTTTGGAATCTTTGGAATCCTCGTGAAGCTCACACAGACACAGCACTTCAGAGAACAATGCATTTCACTTTCTTGTGAGTACTGTTAAGGTCTGCAAGGGCCACAACTTCCAAGGATCATACAAGCCTCACTGAATATTCATATTCTATACAGAGACCATGATAGACCGCACTTGTAGGCGCACAACAAATCCTCTGAGCAGCATCGGGCGTATACTGGAGACATATATACTGTTTCATATGTGGAATGCTGCTGAGAGAGCACATGTTTCTTGGGTTCACTTTTTTATATTGTGTACCTGAAATATTAATGCGGGCAGCCGCATATCTCATTATAAAAAAAGAAATTATAGCCCTGTCTATTAATATTAGAACGCAGAGTACCTGTGGGTTGGGTGAGCAGCATGTTGACAGCCGTCGTGTTATTGTCCTTCTGGAGGATCTTTCTGCACCTTGAGCTGATACTTCATCTTGTGCATGTCTGACTGAGGAAACGGCTTCGAAAACATTACGACATGAAGTGAGAGTATTCTATTTGGTTTGTCATCCTTGTCCTACTTTCCAGTAGTCAGTTCCAATTCCCAGTGTGCTCCATGTTTCTGTGACAAGCGTAGGACTGGTGAAGATAGAAAGCACCATGTGACAGCAGTCAACCTGAAGAAACAAGGACTTTCACTGAGACGTGACATTCTTAAACCCAGTTGTATGTGTTTGGACGGCTTCCTGCGGTGTCAATGTCCAATAGACTACGATAACATAGAACCAACAACAAATTAATTTACCTCAGAGCTAAGATGTGGATGTTGAAAACACATGGATAGCACATAATACACAAACTGGATATAGACTATTTATAGGCATTCACAGTAACCACAGTGCGCTAAAGAATGGATCATCAGCTAGAAGTAGAGCCTTGAGTCTAGTTAAACTTACAATGAAGTTAAAATTAAAGAGTGACATGTGGGGACCTATACGTACAGTAAGGCATGGTGACGCAATGTGTTTGTGTCTAAGCTGAAAGAGAAAAATACGAAGAACAAAAATGATGTGTTTCTTCTTGTAATGAAGAGCGAAAGAAATGAATCAAATAGAAAGTGGTCTCAACAGGAGAATAATGTCTGACAGGCTCTATTACACCTTCTCCACTAAATGAGTGCTCGTGTTGGTTCAGAGATGGTTTGCGTTGGGAAGACACTAAGTACCGTTTGCTTTCTGACGACTAGATCCCAAAAGCACTAAGTCATGACTCCACCGTTTACATCCATGCTTTTTGGACTAATTCGATCTGGCCATTTGCCAGTCGATCCAGTCGTGAGTGAGTCATGCCCCCGGTACCGGTGTATATATAAACATCTACGTTTTTTGTGCCACACCACTTTTGTACATATAAAAATGTCACTGGTGCTACAACATGCACATGTTTATTACATGTTTATTCAAATCAAAAATACATTTTCGGTAGGGATGTCCCGATCACCTTTTTTTGCTCCCGATCCGATTCCGATCATTTGATTTTGACAATCTGCCGATACCGATTTTTCCGGATCCGATCTTTATGCAATGCATTAAGAGAAAACGAAGGTAACAGATAACCGCTGGTCATCCAACGCGATGAATTCAGCTGTCTTGGCTGTTATCTTTGTGGCCTTTTTACTGTTCTGGGGCAGTTTGTCTTTCCTTTTAAAAGTCTCTGAAAGTGTCGGTTGTTTCAGTGCCGTTACCTGAGTGGCCGCTGTGTACTCGCCGTGTTGTTGTTGGTGTTTGTTTCTCAGGTAGCGTATTAGATTGCTCGTGTTGAACGTAGCTCTGTTCTTTCCACCACGCGGAACCTCCGCCTTGCAAACATTGCATCTGGCTGTTACACTGCCTTCGCTTTCAATTTTATAATACTTCCAAACTCCTGACATTTTCTCTGTCCCGACTCCCGAGTCACCAGCTGAACGTAGCCTCTCGTTAGCTTACTGCTACTATTAGACACTGCGCCCACTCTGTTGCCAGCTTTGAGAGGAATAAGCAACCAGGTCTATGAAAACAAGCCCAAAGAAAGCAACACATACATGATGTTGTGTAATTTTAAACCAAAACTAAGTCCTCAGGATGACTTTAAGACGTGAACATGGTCATTTTTGTTTTGTAACATTAAATAAAATTATTAAAAAAATATATCAATTTTTTTTTTTTAAATCCCGATCCCCGATTTTTTTCTCCCGATTCCGATCTTTTGAAAATCACGTGATCGGCTCCGATCCCCGATCACGTGATCGGCCCCGATCACGTGATCGGATCGGGACATCTCTAATTGTCGGGACCATGTAGCATACACATCCATATCTCTTCCTTTTAACGATTGCATTCACCTTAAATCCCTGTTGAACAGTGCTGCCGTTTCATCCACACAACCAAACAAACACCGTATGTGCCCAGAGACCAGAGTACATAAACAAGCAGATCCATCCAGAACTCCCAGTGTGTGTGAGTACGAGAGATAACTGCCACAGAAATGTTTGCTGCTCCTATACAATAAAACTCTGCCAGCAATGTTTATTTTTGGTTTCAGAAGTCTTAAAACAGTAATGTAGAACATTTGTGGGAATGTAACGCTACTTTAAAAAAACAATTCTTTGATTTGTTTCGAGCTCCATTGTTTTTAGTTGCCAGGAAGGAGTCATCACCAAACACAGCAGCCAGCTTGATAAAGAGGTTCCCAAGTCGGTCAATGTGAAGGTCAAAGACACACACTGGAAAGTACGGGATGGGAATCCCAAGACTCAATAGTTTTCCACGGCAAAAAAATGATTGCTAATGCTCTTCTTTCCACAGGACTTACTGACGTGCTGCCCTTGAGCTGTAGCCTCTCCACAGGAGTCTTTCTGTAGCGAGCAGAACACGGGGCTCAGCTCCAAGTGTGAATGCGTGCACTCTGAAACAAAGGCCTCGGCTCAACAAAGACAATCAACGCAACAGTTTGCATCGATGTTTATTGAGTTAAGACAACTTCTAATGAAATTGTCTTAAAGCAACAAAGTTATTTGAGTTAGGGGAGAAGGCTTTTCCTCTACAGTCAGAGGTGTTGTTAATTACCACTTACTTCATAATTGGTATTATAAACACAAGTCTTTAAGTTGATTCTCAAAAGATTAAGTTGTTCCGACTAGTTTTACCGCATGATTTAAAAGGGATTTTAAGTTGTATGTACTTAATTACCCTCATTGTGAACACACGTTTTTAAGTTGACAACCATTTATAAATGAAGTTGCTCCAAATATATTGTATTCAATAGTTTCTTTTCTTAGCTTTTTCATGTGTTTGCCTTTAAAGAAATACATTAATTGATTGCACAACAAAAATATTAGGAAATTCACTTTTTATGTTGAACTGCTGTTGTTTATTCCAACACCTGATGTTTCAATCGGGAGAGACTTCATTTAGTTTGAACATGTATTGACACATGCCGTATGATAAGGTGCATGAACCTGAAATCACAGCTGACGGCAGGAGAGAGGAGAACCATTGTATAGTGTGGCTGCAGCTCGCTGATTGGCTGCTGGAGAATGAGGTGACATGTAATAGGTTAAAGAGAACGCTGTGATGAGCTGATTATATGCAGCTGTGGAGTGAATGTATCACACCCCGTCTTCCTGAAAGAACTTGCGCTGAGCTTCATTTCAATCTTGAAAAAAAAGATAAACACAAATGTAAATTTCCCCACAAATAATAAATAAACGCATTAGCCATATTACCGTGGGACACGGGGACACGGCTAATACATGCTGCCATCACATCGAGGTTAGAGGCCTTTGCAGATTTAAAACCAGAGGCAAATATGTAACATCTGTAAAGTGTTTGTAAAACTACAGAAACAAACTCTCACTCAAGCACATTAAATCACAGGTTAGCACATCAGAGATAAGCAATTAGGTAACTGCATACTTTTTAAACTGAGTGATGAATGCGCCTCCACAGGATTCCTGGGAGACTCAATCAAGAAGTGAAGCTTCTGGGATAAGGCTTTTCTGGCCCAACCATCCGTGAAGCAAACACACACCTGATGGGTCTGCGTCCACATGCCACTGCGCGCTGAGCCGAGGAGATGTCACGTTGCTTCTCTGTACACTGACAGGGCGTTTAGATCCCTCCTTATCACAGCTAGCTGAGCCGGCATCATGTGAGGCTTTCTGTATCCCATAGTGCTCAGCGGCACCCTGCATGCAGCTACCAGAGCCACGGACAGCTGCTCTTGTGTCCCCCTTTCCCACTGAGCTGATTGGTGGCGTTGGACACGTGTACAGCTTTAAGTGACGCTGTTCCCATTGCTCGCCGCTGGAGTCTGTCAGTGTGTGTTCCCCCAGGAGGAGTCAGGCTCAGCCCAGGGTAGTCTGGCTTTGGGCACAGGGCTGCTCTTCTTCCAGCCCATTGCATAACACAACATAGTACGCTGTAAGGTCCACTGTGCTGTGTGGAACATGTCCTTTTCTGGACTTGGCCATGGCGATGATCTTGTTGCAATAAAAGAAGACCCTCATGCCACAGTAATGCAGCGACTGAAGCGCTGTGTCCACATGAGCTGAAGGCCCAGGGGCCAGGGTGGGGGCCAGGGAATCGCAGAATGTTAGTCCGTACCAAAAACCAAACCTTAAAGCAGCAGGAAGCAGGAAACAGGAAAAAGGGTCAAACATGCCAACCAGCTGACTGGGAGGAGAGCGGTAGGACATGTATGTGCTCTTCGCAGTATGCCCTGTGCAGCATGTGAAAAAGGGCCATTATTTCATATTGCTTTTCTATTTTGCAAAGCAGATATTGCCTGAAGCTTTTGGTCCACATAGATAACATGACTGATGGTAGCATAACATGACATGTCACTTATTACAGTAGAAACTATGAATATCATGTGAATTGAATACTGTCTGCTAATTGAGTAAAGTGCATGTGAAGGGTATGATGAGACAGAGGAATGCATCATGGAAAAGAATACACAGGTGCATGTCAGGGTGCATTTTGAAATTGTTGCCTCATCATCTTTTTGGGATCAAAGTGGGAGCAAAGGTCAGTGTGCACATGTTCTGTGTCAGTTTGGAAGTGACTGGTGTTTGTTGTTTAGATGATGTTTAAGCTGGTTTTGGCACAGTTGGATAGTTTCCCCCACACGCCACGCATAACGGTGTCCGTGCAGTTGGATAGTTTCCCCCACACGCCACGCATAACGGTGTCCGTGCAGTTGGATAGTTTCCCCCACACGCCACGCATAACGGTGTTCGTGCAGTTGGATAGTTTCCCCCACACGCCACGCATAACGGTGTCCGTGCAGTTGGATCCAAATGAAAGATCATGTCCTCTGTATTGTCTCAAGCTCACTGTCTTGTTCTGTTTTCACCACATGGGCTCTACATCTGGGTTATCATCTTGTCCAGAACCCAGTTCACAGTCTTTACAAATATTTCTCCATCGCTGTTGGTCTTGTCACCTCAATCTCTCCCGCACATCACGAAACTCTATTATTTCCCACGACCCACCTGCCAATCTCTCACGAAACACTAGTGTGTGCTCACATGTTACATATATGTACATGTGAGTTTGAGAAGCAGGTCACTTCAGTGGAATAATCTAGACCTGTGGTTGAAAACGCTGCTCTAATCAACAACTATTACAAAACCATGTGAATGGTGCTTCTGGTAGAGAATGATCACCTGCAGCTTCTCTCAGCTTGGTGGAGCTTTTCCTTTAGTTTCAACTCTGATTTGGTTCCTTCTCAATATCCTTATATTGTCTTTTTCAACTTCAACAGCCGACTGTTTTCAGCAACAATGCACGACAAGCTCACGTTCACCTCCTGCTGAGCCTGACTCTGCAGACAGACACAGTTGGAGAAGCGCTGGGGAACATAGTGGAGCAGTTAGCGGCTGAAGAGCCAGATCTTTCCCTGAGCAGAGCTCGAGCAGCTGGAGGGAATGGGGATGAGAATACTGCTCTGTAATTGCCGGATATAATCATGGACTGAAAAGCAAATGTTTGCTAAAGAAACTAAGAATGAGTTATTGATTTTAGCCATTATAATTCATTGATTTAAAAGGTGTTGTATCACTTTGAATGTTAACATACTATTTTACTAAATGTTACCTCCATTGTATTATCTTAAATGAATAAACCATGTCTAGGCTGATCCACAGGTACAGTCTTGACCTTGTCAGCTTTTGTGTTATCTGCTTTCAGAGCAGCTACTTCTCATTCATACCCAACAATAAAACAAATCTGCGCCCACTATCGACCGTCCAGAGCAAGATCTATTCCTCATAGCGCCCTCATATTCAGAAATGTCAAAATGTCCCATTATAATATATTGTTTGAGTGGTGTTTTTCAGGGATGTTACCATAGGGGAATCATTGTGCTGAAAGCTGTCATCACTGATGTGTTTCCGTGTTTCTCTCTTTCTCCCTACCAGATGCAATGTTGATAGCAAAGTATCACGAGTGGCCTGGCTCAACCGCACCATCATTCTCTTCGCAGGAAGTGAGAAGTGGTCTCTGGACCCTCGTGTCATCCTGATGGAAAACACAGCCGTCACAGAGTACAGCATCATGATCCAAAATGTTGACGTCCATGACGAGGGGCCCTACGTCTGCTCCATCCTCACAAACAAGAAACCAAAATCCACAAAGGTGCATGTCATCGTTCAAGGTAAGAAGCTGATTCCTCCTCAGCCTGTCAGTGATAAGGAAACAGTGTTGTGTGGGTGTTCTTCTACGGATGAATCGTGTGCATATGGAGCACCAGGATCAAGTGTAGAGCTTTTTAAAGATAGTTTAGGAATATTAATGGACGGCCTAAATGAAAATAAAACATGTATTATGTGTGGGGATTTTAACATTGATCTTCTAAATGTATCTAAACACAAAACAACTTCTGATTTCCTGGATGCTTTGTACAGCAGGGGGCTTTATCCCCTAATCACCAAGCCCAGTAGAATAACATCAACTTGTGCAACATTGATCGACAATATCTTTACAAATGTCATGGAAAACAGTGCAAAGAGTGGGCTAATAATGAATGACATAAGTGACCATTTACCTGTATTTGTAGCATATGATTGGCAATTAAAGAAAAAGAAGGAAGAGACTCGCAGTAGATATGTCCGGGTAAGGACTGACCTCTTAAAGGAAGAGAAGGAAGAGACTCGCAGTAGATATGTCCGGGTAAGGACTGACCTCTTAAAGGAAGAGAAGGAAGAGACCCGCAGTAGATATGTCCGGGTAAGGACTGACCTCTTAAAGGAAGAGAAGGAAGAGACTCGCAGTAGATATGTCCGGGTAAGGACTGACCTCTTAAAGGAAGAGAAGGAAGAGACTCGCAGTAGATATGTCCGGGTAAGGACTGACCTCTTAAAGGAAGAGACTCGCAGTAGACATGTCCGGGTAAGGACTGACCTCTTAAAGGAAGAGAAGGAAGAGACTCGCAGTAGATATGTCCGGGTAAGGACTGACCTCTTAAAGGAAGAGAAGGAAGAGACTCGCAGTAGATATGTCCGGGTAAGGACTGCCCTCTTAAAGGAAGAGAAGGAAGAGACTCGCAGTAGATATGTCCGGGTAAGGACTGACCTCTTAAAGGAAGAGAAGGAAGAGACTCGCAGTAGATATGTCCGGGTAAGGACTGACCTCTTAAAGGAAGAGAAGGAAGAGACTCGCAGTAGATATGTCCGGGTAAGGACTGACCTCTTAAAGGAAGAGAAGGAAGAGACTCGCAGTAGATATGTCCGGGTAAGGACTGACCTCGTAAAGGAAGAGAGGGAAGAGACTCGCAGTAGATATGTCCAGGTAAGGACTGACCTCTTAAAGGAAGAGACTCGCAGTAGATATGTCCGGGTAAAAACTGACCTCTTAAAGGAAGAGAAGGAAGAGACTCGCAGTAGACATGTCCGGGTAAGGACTGACCTCTTAAAGGAAGAGAAGGAAGAGACTCGCAGTAGATATGTCCGGGTAAGGACTGACCTCTTAAAGGAAGAGAGGGAAGAGACTCGCAGTAGATATGTCCAGGTAAGGACTGACCTCTTAAAGGAAGAGACTCGCAGTAGATATGTCCGGGTAAAAACTGACCTCTTAAAGGAAGAGAAGGAAGAGACTCGCAGTAGACATGTCCGGGTAAGGACTGACCTCTTAAAGGAAGAGAAGGAAGAGACTCGCAGTAGATATGTCCGGGTAAGGACTGCCCTCTTAAAGGAAGAGAAGGAAGAGACTCGCAGTAGATATGTCCGGGTAAGGACTGACCTCTTAAAGGAAGAGACTCGCAGTAGATATGTCAGGGTAAGGACTGCTGAAGCAAAAGACACATTTAGGAGTGACCTCTTAAAGGAAGAGTGGAGCGGGGTTTATGTAGAAGATGTAAATGCTGCATATGAGTCCTTCCTAAACATCTACATGTCACTGTATGACAAACATTGTCCCGCTGTACTCCGTACATATAAAGGTACTTATCATCAAAAGCCTTGGAAAACCAAGGGCTTACAAAATGCTTGCAAGAAGAAAAATAACCTTTATAAAGACTTCATAACATTTAGGACAAAGGCAATTGAAAAGCAATACAAGGTATATAAAAATAAGTTGACAGTTATAATGAGACAAGCAAAAAGAGTTAAAAGAAAGAAAAGAAAAATGATATCAAGGGCACATGGAAAGTCTTAAATAATGTTATTGGAAATACATCTGTATCCACTGGCCTGCCCAGTCACTTCATTGATGACACAAATAAGGTTGTAAAAAACATGAATGAAGTGGTACATGAATTCAACTCTTTTTTTGTAAATGTCGGACCTAATCTTGCAAAGACTTCCAAAACAACACGATGGGCAAAAAGAGGATGGCGGAATTGGGGGAAGTAAAGTGTTGCAGTCAATGTTTCTGGGAGAGATAAACGAAATTGAAATTAGATCCACTGTAGACAAATGCAAAAATAAGACTTGGACAGATAGTGATGGGATCGACTATAGTGAAAACGACTATTGACTGCATAATTAAACCGCTAAGCTACATCTTTAATCTTTCATTTCAGACAGGTATTTTCCCAGATAGCATGAACATAGCTAAAGTTATCCCACTTTTTAAAACAGGGGACAAAAGCCAACTTGCCAACTACAGACCAGTGTCCTTGCTTTCACAATTTCAAAGGTCCTTGAGAAATTGTTTGTCCAAAGATTTGATAATTGTATTGAAAAAAAACAGTTATTGAGTGAGAGTCAGTATGGATTTAGGAAAAATCGATCTACAGCTTTAGCTTGAATGAAAATAACAGAAGAAATTACAACAGCTATAGAAAGAAATACACAATAGGTGTATTTATTGACTTAAAAAAGGCATTTGACACCATAGACCATTACCTATTAATTTCGAAATTACATAGATACGGAGTGAGAGGAGTAGTTCTAGATTGGTTGAAAAGTTATTTAGATAACAGACAACAATATGTAGAATTTGCTGGTAGTACATCGGAGTGTATGAACATAGAATGTGGCGTCCCGCAGGGCTCGGTTTTAGGGCCTAAACTTTTTATTTTGTACATCAATGACATATGTGAAACGTCAAGTTCATGGTTTTTGCTAATAGAAAAAAAGATGAAAACATTTCACTGTCCATTGATGGAGTTTTTATTGAAAGGGTTTCTGAATTTCGATTCTTAGGTGTGACGCTGGATGAAAACCTGACATGGAAATCACACATAGCACATGTTGAAACCAAAGTGTCTAGGAATATTTCTATTCTAAACAAGGCAAAGTATTTGCTAGATTACAAGGCATTGAGGATGTTGTACTGTTCACTCATTTTGCCATTTGTAATGTATTGTATAGAAGTGTGGGGCAACACGTATATGAGCAACATAAAGCCATTGTCAATATTACAGAAAAGGGCAGTACGAATAATTCATAAAGCTGACTCAAGAGAACAACAGACTGTTTCTTAAGTCAGGACTCTTGAAACTCAAAGACATAGCTGAGCTGCAGACATCATCAGTAATGCACAGGGCACAAAGCAGAATGTTACCAGCATGTTTACAACAGTTTTTGGATCAGACCAGGGGCCTATACTACGAACCTGGTTCAACCTAACCTGGATATGTTTGGGTTAGCCGGTTGGCCTAATCCAAAACATACGCGCTCTCGCTAAACTGTACTACGACGCTGGTTATCAAGTGGATCGCTCAAGCCAGCCGTTTCCTATCTAGTTAGGTGCGCGTTCACATGAAAGGGGTGGTATCTGGAGCATTCGACCAATCACAAACATGGAGAAGCGTACTGACAGCGCAGCGTCATACTTCCTGAATGAAAAGTGAACTTTAATACTAGTCAAAAATGAAGAAGTTAAACTTTAAACATCCATGACTTAAACACTTTATCCAGGATAAAATCCTGCTGGCAAAAGAAAAAGTGTTTGAATGCGTACATTAACAGGTTTATGATATCACTGCCCCGTCTCTAAAACACGATCTGACTTGAATTACATTTGTCTCGAGTGTTTCGTCAACTTAATGTGTTGCTTAAAATAATACTTCTGCATACAGTATGTGACACTGTGAGTGTTGCACGGCCAGATACGGCTCAGCTGACTCAGATAAGGAGATATGATACATCATGATGTGATATGCCGCGGACTGTACTTAATGTACTCTGATCCGGTTACTTATGTTGCGGCCGATATTTAAGTAAGCTTTCTTAACGCTAATGTTATAATAGTCAGATTGCTCTGAAGATGGGAGGTGATATTCTATTAATGTTCACGTTCACACAGTCGGGGATTTTTGCCGGCCGTCTTTCCTGCAACGGCAGCTTTTCTGTATTTCCTTTCTCCTGTAATATGACTTGATCGCTTTAAACTCCGCACCCTGAGCTCTGATTGGTCAGCAGGCGGTGCTTTCACTGAGTTGAGCTCTTAGCCTGCAACCTAACCTGGTCCCGACCAGGTTAGCTGCTTAGCATATATTACCATGGAGATCTAGCCTGCTAAAAAGAGAACCAGCTTCGGATGACCGGAAAGCCGGAGTTTTCCCTGAATTTAGCCGGCTAAGCGAAAATCCTGCTTCGCAGTATACCCCCCTGGAAGACCACAGAAGGAAATTACATTGTAAGCATCCATATGCAAGGACTACTCTGAAACAAATGTGTATTTCGGTAGTAGTTGTGGAATTCTCAACACAAGGATCTAAAGAATTGTATATGTATTTTTCAGTTAAAGAAGTTGTATAAATTAAGAAAGATGGGACTATATGAAGCAGAATGTGAATACGTCTATCGAGGGGTGAGAACCAGAGGGGCGTAAGTGACATTTGACCAACTTTACAGGAGAGCCAAAACAAAAAATGACAATACTTTGTCCTGACTTTGTTTATTAAATTCAATCTTTAATATAAAAACTTCATAAACATGTGGATGACAATATACTTAATGAACAATATTTTGACTTTCATTGAAAAAAATATTCTTCTATTTTTTTTTGTTCGGAATAAAGTCACATGCGCCTTTTTGGAACTAAGATTTTATCTCATATGAACTAAGAAAAAGGGCGTATCTGATAAAAATAGGAAAAAGGCTTTACATTAATGAGGTCAAAAGTAACAGTAATCAATTGTTATAATAACAATATTATATGAAAATATCCTTATATCATATTAGTTCATTGAATGTAATTATTTAAAAAAAAAAAACATTAATAACCATTTTGCCAAATAGTTAATTATTTAGCCATTTCCCCAAATAACCGATTGAAAATAGGCTACAGAGTCCATTGTGATCATATCAAATATCAATATCACATTAGTTCACTGAATAACAATCAATTACATTAAACCTGGCCTAATAACTGTTTGGCAAATCAAAAACTACTTTAGAACATTGGGAATGTCAAATATAATATACGACAACAGCATATTTCATGCAGATCATGTATGTTTCAGATTGATTTGAAAGGACTCTGCCTGAATGACTTGCAAAGAATGGTAGAAGTCCACATGAGAGTGAGGGATACTCCCATGTGTGTGAGTACGTCTTTCTTTTTCACAGCAGTGGTCCCAGGTGGACCTGTGTGCATCTTCTTTGGTTGAATTGCATGAGCACCTCTGGTCTCCTGCTTTCCAACTTGCAGCTCGGTCGGACAGCTCATATTTGAACTGAGTCCTTTTCGGATCCTCTTTTGTGTAGCACAGGCACAGCCATTTCATTTTCTGCCAAATAACTGTTTGTCCCTCTGTGTCTTTGGTTCTGTTTCGGACCGTGTGTTGTAGGGCTGTGCAATTAATCGTATTTTAATCTCGATTACGATTTTGGCTTGCAATGAGGTCCACAGTTTCCCCGCAGCGAGGCCCACCCCCCGCCCCCCTGTTGACAGTTCACGAGCGTGCCCCCTCGACTTCATCCACCACATCACAGTCATCAATTAAGGACGCGCTTTACAGTGCAACGGCCTACTCAAGCAGCTCGCAAGGACACAAAGATATAACACATGCCATCACATTCTACATAGCAAAAGACATGTGCCCAGTTAGCACGGTTAGCAACCAGGGGTTTAAGCAACTGGCTAACACTATGGACAAGCGTTAAGCGATGCCATCTCAGCATCATTTCACCAGATCTGCACTGCCTGCCCTATATGACAAATGTCATGGGGAAGTTAAAACATATGTGGCTTTAGCTGAATACTTTGCAGTTGAGTTATACTTAAAGTTCAGGGTAATCAACTGTTAAAAAGATACTGTTCAAATTATTATTATTATTATTTTTTAAGTTCAATAAATGGATGTTTTCAAAGTCAATGAATAATCATATTTAATAATCGTGATATCAATATTGACCAAAATAATCGTGATTATGATTTTTGCCATAATTGAGCATCCCTAGTGTGTTAATAATAATAATAATTCCTTGCATTTATTATAGCTCAAAGCGCTTTACACATATTTGTTATACATGCAATGGTCACTGGACAATACCCACAGGAGCAAGTTCAGGTGAAGTGTCTTGCCCAAGGACACACCGGCTTTACAGACGCAGCAGCGGCAGGTTTCACCTGATGATGATCTGATGATCATTGCACAGCGCACTGCGCCACACCGTCCATCTTCACGCCTCGAAGTCATCGAGGCGCTTTTACAAGTACACATTGGTATTATACATGTACTGTGGACAATACCCACAGGAGCAAATCCGGGTGAAGTGTCTTGCCCAAGGACACAACGGCCTGATGCAGTGGCGGCAGGAGCGGGTTTCGAACTGGAGTTCCCCAGCACCCCCCTTGATCTGATGATCAGATGCACAGACCACTGCGCCACCCGTCCCTATGTGTTGTGAGAAGGACTTGGAATCACCTCCTATGGCCTGTTCTTCCTTGCCATCCTCACAAGACTGTACCCCTCCGAACTATACAAAGGGCCTTTTTTCTGTCGATCTCAATGGCTGCATGAACACTGTCACATTCCATCTTGCTGTGTCCAGACTCCATGAATGTATAATAATGGAGATGGGCAAGGTTTTAACTTCATGGAGACACATGGCACTAAAACCAGCATGCCTGTTCTGCCCACCACATGTGTCAGAGTACAGCACCACATGCTCAGTACCTGAAAGAGTTGACAGATACTGGAACATGCATGTGCTGATCTCTGATGAGTTGAATTCTCTGTTGAAGATGTATCTGTAGAAACTAAGTTTCCTTTGTCACTCAGCATTGACTTTGATTCCTGGATTATTTCATTCTCTTCATCAAGCTCTTCTGCATCTTGAAATAAGCTTAGTAACACTTCTTCAGCAGTGAAAAGCTTTCTTCTCATGGTTGACCTAGCTTGCTTACATATGGTGTCAGCCATTTTGACTCAAGTGCAATCCAAAGGCTTTACCCATAATACATTTCTCAGGGCCAAAAGGGCGTAAGTGCACTTACGTCCTTTTGGCCCCAAATAGTTCAGTGTGTTCTGTGTTAGGTCTTTTGGTTTTTGATGAATAACTCTGGATTGGTTTAGAATTCACATGCACCCTTTTGGCAGTAGAAAGAGCTCATCGAGAGCTTTCATTTGATATATATAACTCATTTTGGACCGAAATGTCACTTACGCCCCTCTGGTTCTCACCCCTCGCTATGTACTCAATCAATCAATCAATCAATGTTTATTTATATAGCCCAATATCACAAATGTTACATTTGTCTCAGTGGTCTTCACAGTGTGTACAGAATATCAGTATGACAATACGACACCCTCTGTCCTTAGACCCTCACATCGTACAAGGAAACACTTCCAAAGAAAACCCAGTTTAAAGGGAAAAATGGGAGAAACCTCAGGGAGAGCCACAGAGGAGGGATCCCTCTCCCAGGACGGACAGACGTGCAATAGATGCCGTGTGTAAATTGAAAAGATAATTCATTTGCAACATAGGTAGTCCAGATGTTTGGAAATGCATGTGTGTATAATAGGAAGATGAATCCACGAGGATATCCATCCAGGACTTATGATCCAGGACCACAGCCACGACTCAAGATCCAGCGCTCGCGATCCAGGACACAGGACCGCAGGATCATCCATGACTCCGGATCCCGGCGTATATAGACACCAAAAAGAAAGACATTTGGGGAAGCTGGGTTAATCGGAACATGAGTACACAGGTATAGACAGAGAGAAGGAAGAAGTAAGATGACCCCCGACAAACTAAGCCTATATCAGCAAAACTAGGGGCTGAATCTAATCAGCCCTAACTATAAGCTTTATCAAAAAGGAAGGTCTTAAGCGCACTCTTAAAAACGGATAGGGTGTCTGCCGCCCGAACACAAACTGGAAGCTGATTCCACAAATGTGGAGCTTGATAAGAAAAGGCTCTGGCTCCCATTGTACTTTTAGAGATTCTAGGAACAACCAACAACCCTGCATTCTTGGAACGCAATGCCCTAGTAGGACAGTAGGGTATAATGAGTTCTTTAAGGTAAGATGGTGCCTGCCCATTAACGGCTTTGTAGGCGAGAAGAAGAATTTTAAATTCTATCCTGTGTTCTATAGGGAGCCAGTGTAAGGCAGCCAGAACAGGAGTAATGTGGTCCCTTTTCCTAACTCTGGTTAGTACACGAGCCGCAGCATTTTGAATCAGCTGAATTTACTTCTTGGTACTCCCTGATAATAAAGAGTTACAATAATCCAGCCTAGAAGTAACAAATGCATGGACTAGTTTCTCTGCATCGTTTTGAGGCAAGATATGCGTGATTTTTGCAATGTTACGTAGATGGAGTAGGCGGTCCTTGAAATTGATTTTATGTGGGCGTTAAAGGATAAATCCTGATCAAATATAACACCAAGATTCCTTACAGTCTCACTGGAGGCCAAATTAATGCCATCCATAGTTAGTATATCTTTAGATAATTTGTTTCGTAGATTCTTCGGGCCAAGTACAATAACTTCAGTTTTGGTCGTGTTTAACATCAAAAAGTTTAAGGTCATCCACGTTTTTAAGTCCTTAAGGCAGTCTTGAATTTTATTTAGATGATTAATTTCATCAGGCTTGATTGATAAATATAGTTGAGTATCATCCGCATAACAATGAAAGTTTACAGAATGATTCCTTATAATATTGCCTAACGGAAGCATATATAATGTGAACAAAATAGGTCCGAGCACTGAGCCCTGTGGCACTCCATGGCTAACTTTGGTTTGCGTGGAAGATTCATCGTTGACACGTACAAACTGAGAGCGTTCAGATAGATAGGACCTAAACCAGCCTAAAGCAGTTCTCTGTATGCCAACTAAGTGCTCTAGTCTTTGCAATAGGATATCATGGTCGATTGTATCAAATGCAGCACTGAGATCGAGCAAAACAAGAATAGAGACAAGTCCCTTGTCTGAGGCTATTAGAATATCATTTGTGACTTTAACCAGAGCTGTCTCTGTGCTATGATGTGTTCTAAAGCCAGACTGAAAGTCTTCAAATAAATCATTGTTTTTTAAGTAATCACACAACTGTTTTGCGACCGCTTTCTCAAGAATTTTTGACAGGAACGGAAGATTAGAAATAGGTCTATAGTTGGCTAAAACCTCTGGATCGAGGTTGTGCTTTTTAAGAAGCGGTTTTATCACTGCTACTTTGAATGATTGTGGAACATAGCCTGATAATAAAGACATATTCATAATATTTAATAAAGAAGTGCTAATTAATGGAAAAACTTCCTTCAACAGCTTAGTTGGAATTGGGTCTAACATGCACGTTGATGGTTTAGAAGAGAGAATCATTGAATTTAATTGTTCAAGGTTTATGGCTGAAAAGCATTCTAGTTTACTATCTAGTGTAATATTAGAACTTACGATTCCGGGAGCTGTTGATAACACTATACTGGTCGAAGGCAAGAGGTCATTGATTTTGTTTCTAAGAGTAACAATTTAATCGTTAAAAAAGCACATAAAATCATTGCTACTGAGTGCTATGGGAATAGAAGGCTCAATGGAGCTGTGGCTCTCTGTCAGCCTGGCTACAGTGCTGAAAAGAAATCTTGCATTATTCTTATTCTCATCTATTAATGAAGAGTAGTAGGCTGCTCTCGCTTTACGCAGTGCTTTCTTATATTCATTGAGAGTAATATGCCAAATTAAACGAGATTCTTCAAGTTTAGTGGAACGCCATATCCTTTCAAGTTGTCTAGACTTTTGCTTTATTTTGCGGGTTTCGGCATTATGCCATGGAGCTAATCTATGTTGTTTTATTTTCTTCTTTTTCAAAGGAGCAACAGAGTCTAATTGTATTCGCAGCACATCTGTAGCACTATCAACAACATGATCAATTTGGGGTGGTGTACATTTTGTATAAGTTTCCTCCCCTACATGCAGACATGCTATCGAGTTAAGTATTGGTGGAATCTCTTCCTTAAATGTGGCTATAGCACTAACAGATAGGTTTCTGCTGCAAGAGCTTTTGACTAATGCTTTGTAGTCTAGTAACAGTACTTCAAAAGTTACTAAGAAATGGTCGGATAAAGCAGGATTATGCGGTTCAACTAATAGTTGCTCAATTTCAATACCATCAGTCAGAACAAGGTCGAGAGTGTGATTATAACAGTGGGTTGGTTTATTTACACTCTGACAGAAACCAACAGAATCTAATATAGAGTTAAATGCAACAGTAAGGCTATTTTTATCATCGTCAACATGAATATTAAAGTCACCTACGATAATTACTTTGTCTGTTTTAAGAACCAAAGTTGATAAAAACTCTGATAAGAATTCTGAATAAGGACCTGGTGCACGATACACTGTAACAAATAAGATTGGCTGCAAAGTTTTCCAGGTCGGATGCGTAAGACTAAAAACGAGGCTTTCAAAAGAGGTATAATTTAATTTTGGTTTAGTATTGATAAGTAAACTTGAGTCAAAGATTGCTGCAACTCCACCTCCTCGGCCCGTGCCTGAGCAATATGAGTGTTGATATGGCTGGGTGGAGTGGCCTCATTTATGCTGACATATTCTTCATGTCTCAACCAAGTTTCAGTGAGACAGCATATATCAATATTATAATCTGATATTAAATCATTTACCAATATTGCTTTAGATGCTAGAGATCTTATGTTTAAGAGACCACATTTAATCTTCCTGTTTTGTTGCACACTACAGTGCAACAAAACAGTTCAATCAGGAGAGACATGATGTATGGAATACATATTTATTATCGGTCACATTATATCAATGAAACATAATGATGACAGTTCATCACAAATGAATGAATGTTGTTTGGCGATTAGGCCCAGGTTTTAGTAGGATATCAATCGGGAAGGGAAGAACCGTTTCCGATGAACCCCCCTGGGTCTAGACACTGGTGGTGGTGATAAGAGGTTAGGTCCGGTTGGAAGGGAGGAGGATAAGCTTGGCCCTGAGTTGAAAGCAGGAGGCGAAGGGGTGGAGGAGGGTTGCGCGTTGACACCTGGAAGACAGCTGATAGGAAAAGGGAGAGCATATATAGAGGGGTTAACAGGTGCGATGATTAGGCTTGTAAATGGAGGGGTGTGATAGGTTTAGCTGAGGAAAGGCGCTCCCTGTCATTTAGATGCAGGGAGCAAGTATTGCCATGACGAGCAATACGGAGTGTTAGGTCTTCCTGTCTGAACTTGCGCTAAGCTTCATTTCAATCAGGAGAGACATGATGTATGGAATACATATTTATTATCGGTCACATTATATCAATGAAACATAATGATGACAGTTCATCACAAATGAATGAATGTTGTTTTGGCGATTAGGCCCAGGTTTTAGTAGGATATCAATCGGGAAGGGAAGAACCGTTTCCGATGAACCCCCAAAAGAATGAAGTATGAAGTACTGAATGTGAATCTTACCTTGTGGGATGCAGCGGAAATCTATGGATGGAAAGGAGAGGTTAATACGTGTGAGGATTTAAGCGACTGATGCCTCCCGGGCATCCTTCCTGGACGTACAGGGCTTCCCGGCCGTACGGGGCATCCCGGATGGGGCTTCCTGGACGTACAGGGCGTCCCGGACGTACGGGGCATCCCGGAGGGGGCATCCTGGCCGTACAGGGCGTCCCGGACGTACGGGGCATCCCGGGTGAGCGGGGACTACCCGGACGCACCGAGCGACCCGACCAGTGCCCCGGGTGCCCGGAACGTGCGAGGCTTCCCGAATGTGCGGGGTAACCTGACTTTAGCAGGGAAACATTATACGGACCGGAGGTTTCACGACCCGGACATACGGGGCTTCCTGGCCGTACAGGGCATCCTGGACATACAGGGCATCCGGGACATACAGGGCGTCCCGGACGTACTGGGCATCCCGGAGGGGCATCCTGGCCGTACAGGGCGTCCCGGACGTACGGGGCATCCCGGGTGAGCGGGGACTACCCGGACGCACCGAGCGACCCGACCAGTGCCCCGGGGCGCCCGGAACGTGCAAGGCTTCCCGAACATTTCCGTTTGCGGGGCAACCTGCTTTAGCAGGGACACGTTATACAGACCCGAAGGTTTTACAGCCTGGACATACAGGTTTAGATATGCAAAATTACACATGAGCCGTGAGGCGACATACGTGCTGACATACTAAGAACCACCACCAGTTATATGCATACGTACCAATTTGTTTAAGGTTGGAGAGACCTTTGGATAGCCAGCACGGCATTGAGGTCAGGGCGAATGTAGGATGAGAAAGCGGAGGAGGACCACCGTCCGAGTTGTTGCAGGGATGAGGACGAGACGCCTTGATTGGCAGCGGAAGTAGCTACGCCTATTCTGAAGGAGTGCCCCGTGTATAGAAGGGGTGATAACCCGGATTTAATAAGGACCTGTTTTAAGTAGACATTGAACTGTCGTTGTGTTAAAGGAAAATTCCCTGAGATAAGGAATAATGGCGAGAGAGGATTAGAGGTAGGTCTAAGCCGTAGGAACTTGATCATGGCCTTATAAGGGCAGAACTGGGAATCGATGCGGGCGGCGATGACGGAGCAGGCGCCGCCGCATTTGGAGTGTTTAAGATATAAACTAAAATGGCTAGCGTGAAAGGATAAGTCAGAAAAGCTGACGTCTCTATTGGAATCGAAAGTGAGGGAAGCGGTGGTAAATTTGCCTGGTCTAAGAAAGGCATAAAAAGCTAGGAGAAATAGAGCGTCGAGTAGAGCATCGATATAAGGGGAGAATACCCCACTTCTAAGCTTGGAGAGCATGAGGTGTAAAGTGGAAAGCGTAATAGGGCGTCTCCGGTCTGAAACGGGGGGAAAAGTTTTAATGAGACCTTTGAGGATGAGTTTGACTGACTGGTTTGCGAACAGGCTGGGAAAGCCGGGATCGGAACAGCGAACGTTAAACTGAACTCCTGCTAAGAGGCCCCGGATGTATTGGGGTTTGAGGTGGCGATCAGTGGCGCAGTAGCACATGAAGGCACACACGGTGGAGATGAGAACAGGTTTAAGAGTGATGCCTACGGAAAAGCAAAATGTCGCAAACGTTCTCCAAGTGAATCATATGTTTTGAGGGTGGACGCGCTAAGCCCTTCCTCATAGACCTGCTGATTCGAGGTGCCTTTCTAGGGGGCTTCTATTTAAGAGAGAGAGAGGAGATGCAGGGGAGGAATCCTGACGGGTTGAGTGCTGGCTCCTGGGCAGAGGTTCCGGAACGTCTTGTGGGCTGACTGCGGTAATCTATGGATGAAATGAGAGATTAACATGTGGATTAAACGATCTGCCGGAATCACTGCCGGGCTTACTGTACATCATAAGATGCTGACCCGAAGGTCGACGGCCGGAATCAGCGCCGGACTTACGAGAACGCTACCACTAAACAACGGCCAGAGTCGCTGCCGGGCTTACTGTTCTCTGCTGGGCTTACTGTACATCATAAGATGCTTGACCCGAGAGCCACCGGCCGGAATCAGGCCGGGCTTACGTACTACCACTAAACAACGGCCGGAATCACTGCCGGGCTTACTGTACATCATAGGATGCTGACTCGGAAGTCGGCGGCCGGAATCAGCGCCGGGCTTACGTGAACACTACCACTAAACCTTGCCGACACAATGGTCGATGGTCGACCATGGTGTGACCATGATGGTCGATGGTCAGGGTTAAAATGCACAGATGAACACTACCACTAAATGTATAAATACCAGGAAAGAGAGATCTTGGATGGCCGTCTGGTTGTTGTAGGGATGAGGAATAATTACCTTGATTGCGCGTTCTCTCCGCCACCTCCGCAGAGTGCTCCGCTGCATAGCGCAGCTGCGTGTGTGTAAACTGCCCCCCCCCTCGCACGCAGACCGGGGAGAGA
Source organism: Pseudochaenichthys georgianus (assembly GCF_902827115.2). Classification (NCBI taxonomy): domain Eukaryota; kingdom Metazoa; phylum Chordata; class Actinopteri; order Perciformes; family Channichthyidae; genus Pseudochaenichthys; species Pseudochaenichthys georgianus. The sequence continues at coordinate 38,141,310 of NC_047516.1, forward strand.
GATCTCGTCTGATCGAAAATACATCATAGACGCATTTGTTTGTCTTTTGCATATTAGAAATGAGTTGGCGCCATTCATTTCAGGTAACGCTGTGTTGAAGCTTGAAACTGCGTTAGTTACTGAGCATTGTAATGGGTAGTAATTACCCGACTGCATTAGTAATGCAAGTAATACGTTACTGAAACTCCATACTGTAACACGTTACACCCAACACTGCCTGGAACTCACCTTACCCTGAACTAGAGGTAGCAATGCATCGTATTGAACTTCCTGTCGGCTCCCAGACCGTAGTCGAGGAAAGGGGGGGGGGGGGGGGGTGACTCTCTGTCGTCTCCCAGGGCAGAAGCAACACGCTTCGGGTTCAATAACCCATTTCTTCGGAAAGACTGGAGAGAGGCGAGCTCTTCTTGGGAGGTCGTTGCATTTATTTAGCTCTTCTGTTTCGTAAGATCACAGAAATTCCTTTTTCTGCTGCCTTGTTTACTTCTAGAAAACATGAATCCCGCTCGCTCTACCATACCAACCCAGCACACCTGCACGCGCCACGCCCCTCTCTTAAAGGGGTAGTGATCTCGCTCTGCATGCCCCGATGTCATGACAATATAACGAAACATCTCGTGAATTTGCTGCAACTGCCTCTTGCCAGCGCTACCCTGACGCCTGTTTTAGAGGTGAGGCGCAGGAGGAAGTAGCTCCAATGGGATGTAGCTTGAGCCCTGCCTGCCTGCAGGAGGGGTTGTGGTTGAAGCCAGAATGGGTAAAGCTTCGCATGCGATGAGGACCCGTTCCGCGTGAAGCCGGAAGCGCCGCATTTGAGCGGCCATGAAGCCAGTGATACCCTCTTGAGAGTACGTCAATTGTTTGGGTGAAGTAGCCCGTTTCCATTAAGCTGGAGGAACTTCCGTGGAGCCCGATTTCCTTGTCTTTTCCTCCCGCGTCCGGGTTTGCGGGGCGGCCGGCTGGAACCGCTAGCCGACTGGGGAATGCCGCCTGTAGCTTAATCCGCCAGACTGCGGAGCTGATGAATAATGCCTGGAGCTGGGACGAAACCCTGCTGCTGCTTGCGCGTTGACACCTGGAAGACAGCTGATAGGAAAAGGGAGAGCATATATAGAGGGGTTAACAGGTGCGATGATTAGGCTTGTAAATGGAGGGGTGTGATAGGTTTAGCTGAGGAAAGGCGCTCCCTGTCATTTAGATGCAGGGAGCAAGTATTGCCATGACGAGCAATACGGAATATTAGGTCTTCCTGTCTGAACTTGCGCTAAGCTTCATTTGTTACATTTACTTTTATTAGGTTATTATGTATGACACCTCTATTAGGTTTTACCTTAAATTGTCCTTGGGCAGACACACACACCGTTAATATTGGGTATTTTATTGGGTTCGGGATTCCTATGGGTGACTGCCTAGGAGAGAGCGCAGAGAAGCGTGTAAGACTGCGACTCTGCCTCCAGGGGGGTATACTGCGAAGCAGGATTTTCGCTTAGCCAGCTAAATTCAGGGAAAACTCCGGCTTTCCGGTCCTACGAAGCTGGTTCTCTTTTTAGCAGGCTAGATCTCCATGGTAATATATGCTAAGCAGCTAACCTGGTCGGGACCAGGTTAGGTTGCAGGCTAAGAGCTCAACTCAGTGAAAGCACCGCCTGCTGACCAATCAGAGCTCAGTGTGCGGAGTTTAAAGCGATCAAGTCATATCACAGGAGAAAGGAAATACAGAAAAGCTGCCGTTGCAGGAAAGACGGCCGGCAAAAATCACTGACTGTGTGAACGTGAACATTAATAGAATATCACCTCCCATCTTCAGAGCAATCTGACTATTATAACATTAGCGTTAAGAAAGCTTACTTAAATATCGGCCACAACATAAGTAACCGGATCAGAGTACATTAAGTACAGTCCGCGGCATATCACTTCATAATGTATCATATCTCTCCTTATCTGAGTCAGCTGAGCCGTGTCTGGCCGTGCAACACTCACAGTGTCACATACTGTATGCAGAAGTATTATTTTAAGCAACACATTAAGTTGACGAAACACTCGAGACAAATGTAATTGAAGTCAGATCGTGTTTTAGACGGGCAGTGATATCATAAACCTGTTAATGTACGCATTCAAACACTTTTTCTTTTTCCAGCTGTGTTCACCTTGCAGGTGCAGCTCTGTGGCTTTGATCCTGGATAAAGTGTTTAAGTCATGGATGTTTAAAGTTTAACTTCTTCATTTTTGACTAGTATTAAAGTTCACTTTTCATTCAGGAAGTATGACGCTGCGCTGTCAGTATGCTACTCCATGTTTGTGATTGGTCGAATGCTCCAGATACCACCCCTTTCATGTGGACGCGCACCTAACTAGATAGGACACGGCTGGCTTGAGCGATCCACTTGATAACCAGCGTCGTAGTACAGTTTAGCGAGAGCGCGTATGTTTTGGATTAGGCCAACCGGCTAACTCAAACATATCCAGGTTAGGTTGAACCAGGTTCGCAGTATAGGCCCCTGGTCTCAACTCCAGTTTGTCATGGATTACGTCCACAAAGCCCTGAAATGTTTGCCGAAATGAGATCTGCACCTTTCAAAGTAGGATGAATGCCGTCTCTCTTAATCAGACCAGGTTCTCCCTAGAAGGCTGTCCAATTATTTACGAAGCCCACATTGTTTGCTGGGCACCACCAAGACAACCAGCGCTGAAATGATGACATGCGGCTATACATGTCATCATTGATCAGATTGGGGAGGGGACCAGAGAAGATTACGGTGTCCGACATTGTTTTAGCATAACTACACACCGACTCCACATTAAGTTTGGTGCATTCTGATTGGCGTAAACGAACATCATTACCACCGACGTGAATAACAATCCTACCGTATTTATGTTTATTTTTAGCCAGCAGTTTAAGTACTCTGGTCCTTCATGTTTTTGATGCCTTTGATGTGATGTCTGTATTTGCGGGTCCCATTGCCATGGTTATTGTTGTTATTGTTATTATTATCATCATGTGTCGCTTTCCACCTTCTTCTCCAATAGGACTCAGATGAGGGTGTTGCACTTTTCTTTTCCTTATACATGTGATGTTTTGGTGTTGTTTTGTTACTTTCCGTTGACCGTCAAGTGGGAAATAAGTATTTTTTGTTGTGTGTTTCTCTTAGTATCCTAAGATAGTTATGTTTGGCTGTGTAAAAAAAATAAATTATTATTATTATTATTATGAAGGGCAGACCATCTATTTGTATTTATTTATTTTTTTTAGAAAGGAGCAGGTCACATAAGATGTTATTCTTCTCCCTGCTCCTTTTCGCTCAATGGTGGAGTCATGTTTTGTGGCAATTGTTGTACATTTGGTTTTGCGTACCATGAGCGGGACGAATAACAGTGAAATGAAATCTTGTAACCTCAAGTTGTTCTTGCCTGGGTTTCATCAGTGCAAGTTCAATCAAATGGGAGTATCTCCCGTCCCCTGTAAAGGATGGTGTTTTAGATGGAATTCAATGAGCATTAGACCTGGTGATGAAACCGGGATTCAATCTCGATTTAATTTCAGATTGCTGATAGAAATTGATTTAGGGCACAGTACGCTGTCCTGGCTCAGTTTCTTTGCAAAGTCCTACTAAATCAATCGTCAGCAGAGAAACTTTTGTTTTCTTTTGTGACGAAATCAATTTACCGCACAATGAGTTTCCACAAATAATAATAAGCACCAACGCCTGGAGTCTGCATTGAGGTTTATATCATTAAAAGTGAGATAAAGTAATGTAGAAGATACCTCATTATCACAAAGAGAATGCATTACATCAAGGAAATACGTTCTTTGAGGAAAGATTCAGCTTTCTCTTTTGACTAGCTCATTTTCTGAAAGATAAATGACATGATCTTCACAAAACAAAACAGTTCAACTTGATGCTATTCACTTTCATGCCATCATAATGAACACTGGGTATTTTTCATACTGTATAATTCATGATGATATCTCATTAACTCTTAATTGGTGCCGAGAAGCATCGGGCCATGCTTTTAATCAAACAATAGACAAGCATATTCTCACACAGACAAGGAGACAAACTCCAATTATACTTTCCCATGGATTTTCTATCTGTCCCTTTTCCTGACCTTGAATGACTCAACCATCTGGATACTGCGAGCTAACACTTGAAACTTAAAGCAGAAACAATATCCGCAGAATGAGCAAAGCTGGGCTTTGATACACCAACACAACAGTGGTGGAGACGCTTTGTGTTGCTACACTAAAGAGGGAGGCACCTGCTCCAACAATCAGCGAGCTTTGAGAGCTCACGTGTGTTTACCATCCCAGGACACCTTCTTCATTCCAGCACTTTATTCTCAATACACTAATACTGGAGAAAGTTGCTCAGCAGAACGTTTGCTCTGTATTTCATAGATAAGACTGTGACAGTTTCCACAGCAATACTGTCGGTCCTTATATGTGATAGAACACTATTTCAATACAAGAAAGACATCATCTATTACTCAGTCATTACATACATGTAGGTCAAGCAGTTTTGTTAATTGACTGTAAAATCTATTTCTAAGATTTATGATTTAAATCTCCTATGGGGGGGGGGGTGTCCTTGGCAGAACAACATTGAAGAGTGGCCCTTTGCAATGCAAGTCGCTGATTAATCTTAAAAGTCTTGTTTTCACTTTTCTTGGTGAAGATATTCTTACATGACTTTTGTGTAGGGCCTCTGTATTTGGATGTAATGCACATTGATAGTTGCCATGGCAGTAGTAGTTTAGACTTTGATATATTCAGGTTGTTTTGCTGTTTGGATAAAGAGGCAGCCCAGAGGGGTTAGGGTTAGCCCAGAGTTTCTCCCATGATGCACTGGCCATACAGTGGTGTAATGCCGCTTTGACCTGATGGTAATTCATTATTATTTCCGAATAATTAATGCGTGTTAACATGCAATTGCTGCCTTTTCTCAGGTATGTGTTGTGAGAACATCGTGTAGGGAAGAGCACACATATCACACCCTGGAGATATAAATGAATGAATACAGTACAGACTGGTACAGACTGCCACCTTTATGGCACAGGCGGATCAGGAATCTGTGGGGAATGTTAGCGGTTCTCCGGTCCCTGCAGGCGCTCCTCTCTAGTACCTCCAATGGAGATTGGTGTTGAACCTGTACAAAGAGAAGGACTCTGGAGGCTAACATCAATCAGCCCAGTGACCTTGTCAGCGAATCCCCTCAGGAATATAGGGCATCTGCTTCCATGGCGACTGCACACAGAGAGTGGACCGACTGCAGTCAGGCCACGCTTCAAGAAAGAATAATTCCTGGGAGTGCTTTGTAATACAACGAGTATGAATTCTGAGGACTAGAAGAGAGTAGAAGCACAGAAACAGCCAAGTGGTAGTTACACTATGATCCCAAATTCAAGGACTAGTATAGTTATTCCTATTGACTACCCTCGAACACCATGACAACAGCTGAAATATTAAGGAGGTAGATTCACTCTTCCTTGCCGTTTTTGAGCTAAAATACTGGTTTTCTAACTTTAAGCAGATAAAAAAGAAAAATATCTTCCACTTGAAAAATAAGAGCTGAATTTATGGGCAATATAATTCATCCTAATAAAAGTCAGTACTTTCAGAGGTCTTTTACTATGTTCGCTCTGCGGGTAAGGCCTGTAGCTAGCAGTGGCTAATTCACTCATTATCCTGTCATTACCACATGTGGCTACTGTAATGATTACACAGTACTGTATTACATTTATATATTTAAAAACTGATGCTTGCATACAGTAAAATGACATGACAGGGACCATCTGATGTACATAAGTACAAATAACTCAACGTGGTGACTTTTAGTTTAACACAGAAAAAAAATGTCATATCGCCTCCTGGTGAAGACCTGTGTTTGTTTGACAAGCCGTACATTGCTTTGTCTCTCTTTATAATGACCAGCATTTTTGTTTTATGTGTACCCCCTGTCAGCAGGCCTGGAACTTTTGCATGGTGCAGGTTCAGACTCTTGACACATCACAGTCTGACCTGATCTGTCCCATTCAGCGGACATAATGCTTTTAGTGGTCAGAAACAGAGCAGGCATTAGAAAAGGACCAATAGTGTTGCCTTCAGTTTGTGTGTATGGACCAGTTGATATTATTTAAGAATGCCTTTTCCAGAGGAGTTTCTGGACAAGCGCAGTGCTTTGCAGTCTTTCGTTACAGCATAATCCAGCTGTTCCTGAGTCTGATACCTCAGTCTCATCCCATGCAGGTCAGGTGGAGTTGTTTAGTTCCTCATTAAATGTTATGCATCGCCTTGTGATGTAAATGCAACCTGTTTCACATAACATATTTAACATATTTAAGAATGGATAAGGAGAGCAATTTCCAAAAACTGAGAAAAACCCCACTCTGAAAAGCTTCATGCTCACCGGGAAATATGCATGACACGAGACAATTAATGAACTTATAAATCAAATGTATCGGGAGTCTCTCACCACTAGGGTTGGGTATTGTTAGTGAATTCTAGAACCCTGAAGGCAGGAGAGACTGAAAAGAGTCAAGGGAAGCTTATAAAAGTTAACAGCATTTAATTACACAAAAGATGCGGTGGTGTACAAAAAGAAATGTGCGAGTGGAGGCGCTCTCCTCATCCGACCGGTCAGTCCAGGTCAGCAGGTAGAAGAGGTCAATCCTTGGATTGCTCTTCCTGTTGTCATCTGAGGTCTTCTCCTATTGGCTGGCGTCGTCGGGGGGCGGGTCCAATGCAATTCCTGCCTTGTTCTATTGTTACATTACATAATTCTGGTGTCTGTGGTTATTTAAACATTCCCTAATAAACGTTATTCAGCGGCAATAAATGAGTGCTAAACCCAGTGTGCTCAGTGTACAACATCACATGTCATTTCACCTTTGATTCACGGTTTGAAAATGCAGCATTTCGCCACATGCTAATGCTAACCGGAAGTGAAGCATTTTCAGAATAAAAGTATTAAGTTAATAGTTAGTGAACTTCAGGTTTTTCAGAATAAAACTGATTTAAATTAAATAGTGTATTTAATTCAAATTACGCCATATCAACATTGATTTTAATTTCTAACAGTATCGAGAACCGGTTCCGGTTCGGAACCGGTTCCAACATTTCGATTCCAACGGCATCGTTTAGAAATGTGAATTTCGGTTCTGCTTTTCGATGCCTGAGGAAATGTTTCTCGCCGCTCTCCGTAGCCTACTGTATGACTGCGGCGAGGCGGGAAATGTAGCGTTGTACCTACACTTTCTACAGTGTAACCTGAGACCAAGGCCGGCCCGTTGCACTGGCATTAGTGATGGGAATTCCGATTCCCTTCGGGGACACAAATCTTTTGATTCAGTTCACTTGAAAGATTTGTTCACTGATTCGTTCACTGATTCGTTCACTGATTCGTTCACCGGTTCGCGAACGACTTCTGGTGATTTGCACGTTCGCGAACGATTCGTCTTTGTACTTAATTCGTTCAGTGAGTCTTCACTACTACCGAAGTCCGTACAAGAAGTTTGCTGGCGTAACATTTATGATATTAAAACACATTTTACACCTCACCTTGTTGCCCCATGAATTATGCTCTGGGAATAGGCTACATATTATTTAAGAAATATAATTGGCCATTGTTAAATCTCTCATAAATGTGTGCCTGACTATACGATGTATTACAGCAGGCTAGCACGTTATACTTTCAAACCCATGCTATGTGCTTAAATCCCAAAGCATTAAACTCCCGCTCCTGTGTGTGTGTGTGTGTGTGTGTGTGTGTGTGTGTGTGTGTGTGTGTGTGTGTGTGTGTGTGTGTGTGTGTGTGTGTGTGTGTGTGTGTGTGTGTGTGTGTGTGTGTGTGTGTGTGTGTGTGTGTGTGTGTGTGTGTGTGTGTGTGTGTGTGTGTGTGTGTGTGTGTGTGTGTGTGTGTGTGTGTGTGTGTGTGTGTGTGTGTGTGTCGGAGCTCAGGCTCTGATTACAGTAGCTACACTGTAGGAAACAGTTCTGAACTGTTTCCGCCAGTTCTTTAAGTTCGTCGTTCGCGAACAGCTTCTCTTTAGCGGGACTCAAACAAACGAATCGTTTTGTGCGAGGAATCAGTTCATCTCGTTCACTTCAAAGATTCGTTCAAAAAGAACGAATCGTTCGCGAACGACCCATCACTAACTGGCATTATAGATGTTCGCCTAGGGCGCCAGATCTGGGAGGCGCTGCGCTGACAGCTCTGGGAGGGAAAACAAATGTTTTGACCGTTCGTGCTGCTCATCCTAATTTTCGGCCTTGATGTAACAACATTCATAATTAAGTAAATGTAACACCCTTTTCATCCCAGTTACACGTTTCATTCGCCCTGTACGATGGGCGCTGCAAGTGATGAAAATGGGGGATGTTGGCTTATCTGGCACCCGCAGCTCACAGCCAAAGTGCGCGTGAGAAAGGGAGGGTGCACTGGAACCGGCGCTGTTGTTATTAGCATCTGGTGCTAGCTGCTCAAACGGAAGAAGAAGATGTTTCTACAATGATGTGGAGGGAGAGTCCTCTCCAGTCAGACTGAGGCTGATAACTTCAGCTCAGTGAGGTGAAGGACTCTGAGTGTTTAGATAGTTCACTTTAGTCTAAGTTATCTCAGTGGGTCTCAAACGTTTTGATCACAATTTATGTAAACACATATTTCCAAGGCACTCCTTTATAATTATTGGGATTAAACAGGTTTGAAATCATTCCAATGTATACTATTGGACAGTAAACCAGACATATCGTTTTAACAACAAGTCCTCCAACTCATACGACCAAATGGGTCGATTGTTTTAAGCCCTTATTACGACCAAATATGTCGTTTGTTCAAGCGCGTAATACGACCTATAATTACGTTTTAAAATTGTCGGCCTCGAGTGCCCCCGTTGAATGCAAACATTACAGAGGGTTGTTTATTCACAAATAACACTCTCTGTAAAATCCTAAATTGTAGGATAGTTTGGCCATTAAAACGCTTTATGATTAGATTTCTAGCGAGAAGTATATAATGTACTTTTAGAATCCACGTACAGTCGATATGTAGGATCTATAGTTTGATAGATATTACGAAGATGATTTGAGGTTTCGTCAGGAGAACGTGTATATGCGGCAAGCTTCCATGTAAAGTTACGGGTTGAAAACAGTATTTCCGGTCTCGCCGTTTTCATAATAAAACCAATGATCAAATGATTTAACAGTGATATCTGCACTACTCATCCACTAAAAAAACATCAGTTTATCCTAGTTAATTATACGACATTAATTGGTTTAAATTGTGTACAATGCTTTTGTGTTTTCCCCATAGGTTTTTCTCTTTCGATTCTGAGAGACACATTTCTTTTTTCAGAGGTTTTGATAGGCTAAAATCACGCCGCAATGCACGTCGGGATATGGTGTTTATGTGATATGAAATCGGAAAACATTAAAAATAATAATAATAATACTTTATTCCGAGTGTTCTTGCTTTTCTCTTTGAAAGTCATCACATAATGGCATTGTAATACACGGTTCGGCTGCATTAAATATTACATATCTGCCCTAGATATGTATTTATAGAGCCCTGATCAGAAGACCTTTTGACAAACTGGAAGAGATGCCGCCAAAACTGAATACGTGACGTGAACCATAAATATATCAATAATTAAACAACATCTTCCATTTCTTTTCACACAATACGTCTCCTTGCAGTATCAACACTAATTCGGCTGACTTTTATATTTGATCCAATTAGTAGATAGTCTGTATTTACACCATAACGGTGCACAGCTGATAGAAAGGGACTTTTTTGTAGTTTTTAAAGATATTACTGATTTTCTGAACTACCTTTCCAACTCCTCATGCAGTTGACTGTTACAGGTCTATACAGGTTCATGGTACAATGCATAAGCTTCACATCGAGAGACTGAAACTGTATTTTCCTTTACCGTTCTGTTTTAAACTCACAATAAAGTGAATAGTCATATTATGTACGATATTATTATGTTTTATTAACTAGACCACTGGTCTAAACCGCACCTCCTAGTGGTTAAAGCACGTTATTGAATGTAGTTGTTGAATAAGTTATATTTATTTAGTTATTGATGAAAACATTTAAATATTAAGAGTAGCCTACATACAAAATAGGGGTCAATGATAGAAATATAGAATGGAAAATATCTAGAAGATACTGTAGTGATCTCTACAATAAAACAGTTTAGTGCAGGACGTCCAAAGACATTAACAGGAGGATGTGCAAAACAGACAAACTGATAAGGCTGCATTTTACTCAGGTGTAACTAAAGTCTGATTTAAGGGTTGTTTCTATTTCACATCATTAATCAGAATCTGCAAAGTAACAAAAATAAATGTAGTACCAGGTTAACCTCTGAATTGTAGTGGAGTAGAACAAAGTAGTACATGCTGCTGTAACAAAAACATTTCCCAACTTGGGATCAATAAAGTATCTTATCTTAAGATGATCGATGGCTACTGCCATATTTGCTAAATGTGCATCTGAACCTTGACAAGTGCATGTTTCAGGCTTATCAATTAACAACAGGAGGGGTCACAGACATAAGACCAGCTGTTAAATAAAGCTCTTCTGACCTTAGCTGTCATGTGGGTATATTAATGCTGCCCATTATGGACACAAGCAATTGTCACCCATGTATTAATTATATGTTTTAAATTTGATAACACCAATGTGTTTCGTATCCCCTAAACCTCCAGGGATGTATACAGTTTAATACTGGCAACTTCTAATTGTGGGAAATACGAAAACGTCTTTTAAAACTACATTTCCCAGTAGAGACGTGCCATAGAACATGTTGCGAAACACACAATAGGCAGCAAGTGTAATTCTGGGGGGGAGGGCCGGGCTGGACCCGGGGGCTGGACCCGTCCAAGTCCAGTTTTGGATAGTCTTGCGTGGTTCCATTCCATTTCAAAGAGCTGTTTGACAGCGTAACCTTGTCGCACTGCCACTCCAATATCCAATCACAGAGCTTGAGGGCTAATCACGGGGTTTGTAAAGCAAGGCGGATGTTGTAGTCCCAAACGATAGCTGGGGATTCTGGGTAATGTAGTGTCTTCGGAAACTCTGTCGTGTCTAAACTCCGAAAAAACAATTTGTTTCTCCGAATCGAAGGTTAAAAACACAAAAGCATTGTACACAATTTAAACCAATCAATATTGTGTAATTAACAAGGATAAACTGATGTTTTTTAGTGGATGAGTAATGGAGATATCACTGCGTAATCATTTGACAGTGTGGGGAATACTTCCGGTTTTATTATGAAAACTTCGAGACCGGAAATACTGTTTTCACCCACGCTAACTTTACATGGAAGTTGCCCCATATACAGTACACGTTCTCCTGGCGAGACCTCAAATCATCTTCGTATATCTATCAAACTGTAGATCCTACACATCCACTGGACGTGGATTATAAAAGTACAATATACACTTCTCGCTAGAAATCTAATAAAAAAGCATTTTAATGGCCAAACTATTCCACAATTTAGGATTTTCCAGAGAGGGTTATTTGTGAATAAACGACCCTCCGGAGCGTTTGCAATCGACAGGAGCATGTTGTTTCTTACACGACCACTAGAGGTGCTACACTTTAAAATGTGTCTCTGGGTCGTATTTAGCTGCTGAACAATCGACCTATATGGTCGTTTTTTGTAGGAGGACAGGCTGCGTTTTAAACTGGAGATAAAAAAATATGCATAAATAAAATAGTAAAATAAGATATGAATGAACAACAAACATAAAATACGTTACATGTATTTGTTATTGGCTATGGGTTATTCAGAATCCAGAATGCAGCGGCTCGTCTGGTCTTCAACCTTCCAAAATTTTCCCACACCACGCCGCTCCTCCGCTCCCTCCACTGGCTTCCGGTAACTGCTAGAATCCACTTCAAGACACTGGTACTTGCGTACCATGCTGCGAATGGATCTGGCCCTTCCTACATCCAGGACATAGTTAAACCGTACACCCCAGCACGTGCACTACGCTCTGCATCAACCAAACGACTCGCTGCACCCTCGCTGCGAGGGGGACCCAAGTTCCCATCAGCAAAAACACGTGGGTTTGCTATCCTGGCTCCAAAATGGTGGAATGAGCTCCCCATTGAAATCAGGACCGCAGAAAGCTTACACACCTTCCGGCGCAGACTGAAAACTCATCTCTTTCGACTCCACTTCGAGCGATAGAATGACTAACAAAGAACTGCTAACAGAGCACTTATATACTAATAAAGGACTGGCTTATCTAAAGCCAGTTGAGCAGCACTTGAAACGATTGGCTCTTTGAAACCTGATGTTCTTATATGATTCTGTTTTCCTCAAGGTTGTGTCTTCCTGGTCGAATGTACTTATTGTAAGTCGCTTTGGATAAAAGCGTCAGCTAAATACAATGTAATGTAATGTAATGTTATTGGTTATGCTCACATACTTATTTAATTATTCATATGTAAACCGATCTTTTTCATATGGGTGTTTATGTACCCCCTAGATCTAGTCTCTAGTAATTCTGCTTAAAGTGCACCAGATTGAAGCATTTTGCTTTAAAATGTTCAAACATTTCTTCCTGGTATGCCTGAGAAGGCAGATATGCTTGTTTTTCTCAACAAGAACTTAATCATTTTTTTTACCCTGCCTCTCAAAGAATCGGAATTGAGAACCGTTAAGAACCGGAATCGAAAAGTAGAATCGGAATCGTGGAAATTCAAACGATACCCAACCCTACTCACCACTATATAAAGCAATGCAAAACACTGTGCAGTTATTGTGGATGAAACTCGCGATTGCTCCGGGTTGTCTCTGACTGTACGATCTGTCAGTTGTCTCTGACTGTACGATGGGTATATACGATACGATATAGTACTTTATTGTCCCTGTAAGGACATTTGTTCTGGACTCCGTCCTGCAGTGGGTATCAGCTGATTATGTTGTCCATGAAGACTTCATAGGAATGACTGTCCTATAGGGGTGCAACAACTAATCGACTTAATCGATTAAAATCGATTACCAAATTAGTTGCCAACTAATTCAGTCGTCGATTCGTTGGTGACGTCATCACGTGCGTTTTACGCGCCGTTAAGCTCCAACGTTATCGGTACTGGAGACATTTAAAAAATATATGTCATGTATTATTGATACAAAAACATTATATCGCAGTCTTAGTGTGGCCAGCTCGTTTATAATATGTAAAAAGACAAACAAATGCGTCTATGATGTATTTTCGATCAGACGATATCTCTATCCCTGGTCTTTGTGGGAGGGGGCGGGGCAGTTTACACACACGCGGCTGCTACATGCAGCAACACACTGCGGAGACGGCGGAGAGAATGCCGCTCCGAGGTGTGGTTAAACTTTACCCTTTTCGATGCTCGTTGCCAAAAGTGCAATAAGAGTTTAGCATGTAAGGGCGGCAACACGAGCAATTTGTCTAAACATTTAGCAAAGGTGCTCCACATCCAGACGGAGAAATGCACCGGGTTCCACTGTCTTTCTAGCAGCTCTGTAGCCCCTGTGACTACCCGATCCGTCACCCTGCCCGATCGGTTCTGCGCATGTGCGAGAGGGTCCGCCATGTTGGACAACTCCGGAAGGCAACCCAAGATGGACACTTGACACAGTGGCTTTTAGCAAAGCTCAAAAAGAAAAACCGAGAGAGATGAGTTATTGTTATTACAACGTGACTTCACTATTATTTAACAACTCTTTTTATTGGGTTCTTTTATTTGGGGTTAAGTACATTGTCAGAATAAGTGAGGAATGAATTTAACTTCTGTTAGACAGCCATATGCCATACATTTTTGCATACATCCACAGTAAATATTTATTCAGTATGATAGCTGAAGTTACATCTATTTCTCACTTATTCTGACAATGTACTTAACCCCAAATAAAAGAACCCAATAAAAAGAGTTGTTAAATAATAGTGAAGTCACGTTGTAATAACAATAACTCATCTCTCTCGGTTTTTCTTTTTGAGCTTTGCTAAAAGCCACTGTGTCAAGTGTCCATCTTGGGTTGCCGTCCGGACTTCCGGACCATCTCGCACATGCGCAGAACCGATCGGGTAGGGTGACGGATCGGGTAGTGACAGCCCCGTCCACGAGTAACGTTTTCACGTCAGGTGTTATGTATGCTAGCAGCAACACACGGAGTTAACTCAATTATATAAACATGGGGTAATGATTTGAGGTAACTGAATTAGTTAGTTTGTTAAAGTTTCAGCTATTCTGTTTACAGTTCTGTTATCACATTATTTATTATTTGCTAAAACACTGTTGTTTCTTTTGATGTGAAATATTATTTATTTAATTTAAATGAAAAGCAATGTTCATTTTGTAAACAATTTGTTTAGTTAATTTAATAATATGTATTTTTTAATCAAGTATTCATCTTTATTGTCTTCATTGTTAGTTTCCACATGCCTAAAACAACCTCAAGCTAAATCTAAAAGTTGATGGCTAAATAAGAGCGTTTGAGAAATTGTGCAAGGCATAATAGTCCGAATAGTCGATTAATCGACTATCAAATTAGTCGTTTGTTGCAGCCCTACTGTCCTAAGACTGACGCATAATCAATAACGCGATGTTAACAACCTCATGATAACCTCATATGTTTATAACTTAGGATCAAACCTGTGTTTAGTCTAGAAAAAGGTAAATGTGTGCATTTTATTATAAAGTTGTGGATATGTACAGACTGTTGCAAAAACTAAGAAGCTTATAAACATCAGGTTTAAAACTAAAAGAGCTTTACAAAAAAGTAACACAATTAAAGATGTTTTGAGTTTTATTTGAGTTATTAATTTTGATGCTGAGATGCTGATTTGAAACCGTTGTTACATATAGTTACGGCATTTCCTGTTTCTGCCGGAGAGAGAGGAGGCCGTCCCAAACCTTGCCGCTGTATTTTCACTCCGTCACGGAGGGGGAGTGTAGGGCGTGGTTTGGGATTGGGCCATACACACACACTTTTTTGGCCCCTCCACTTATAAAATGAATCCGGCGCGCCTGCCTGTGACCCACGTGACACCGGCTATATCAGCCGGTGTCGTCAAAGGATCTGTTCCTTTTCATCTTCTCGCTGCGCGAGAGTACCGTGGCTACATTTTTGTAGCCTACAGCGTTCGTTCGGTCAGAACATTTGTCAAGGATTCTCTGCAAACAGCTGGCTGCGTGCAGCTTCGCGAATCATCCAGTCGGAGCCGCGGGTTTACCCGTCCTCCAGGAGCTGTGGCTGGCTGCGCAGAGACTTCGTTCGGACAGGTTGGTGTCGGCTTGATTGGTGATGGCAGTGTCTCCGCTCCCTCTCCCAGCCTAGTTGTCCTGATTACTGTCTGTTTACTTTTTTGCTTGAACATTGTTGGTGATGGTGGCGTTTCCGCTCCCTCTCCCAGGAGTTGCCCTTGCTGTGCTTTTGTACTTGTTCTGACCGCGGCGTTGTGCCAAGCTATCATTAGCATTTTGAGTTTCCGGCTTTTTTTCCGGCTTTTGTTTGGCTAGTTAGCAGTAGTGGCTGCAGCCACTCGGCTGATGCCAGGATAAGCACCGGAGTTTCCCGTACTGTTTTTTCTTTAGAAGCCAGTTTCTGGTCTTAGCTTTGTGTTAAAGCTTCTTTATTTTACCCAGCTAGGTGAAGGCAGTGCTCTTGCTCTTGCTCCCGCTCCCTCTGCCGATAACGTGGGTGTAGCTACATCCCTTTTTCTGTTCGGCGAGTAGCAGCACCGCTCTACTCTTCCCGTTCAGCAGGTAGCTGGTGAAGGCTGTGTTCCCGCACCCGCTCCCGGTTACGCTGCATCTGGCATTCGCCTCTAGCTCAACCAGTGAAGGCAGTGTTCTCGCCCCCGCTCCTGGTAGACGCTAAACTGCCTTGTTTATTAATCCAGCTAGGTGAAGGCAGTGCTCTCGCTCCCGCTCCCTCTGCCGGTAACGTGGGTGTAGTTACATCCCTCTTTCTGTTCGGAGAGTAGCAGCACCACTCTACTCTTTCCGTTAAGCAGGTAGCTGGCTACGCTGCATCTGGCTACCTACAGAATGGCTCATTCATGTAGCGCCTGTATGGCTTCTCTTGCGCCCGAGGATGGCCATGACCGCTGCCCCTCTTGCCTCGGCCTCGAGCATCTAAGGGAGGCTCTCACGGTAAGTGCCTGCATGAACTGTAGCTGCATGCCCCGGGCACTCAAAGTGGCTAGAATCACTGAGGTGGAACGTCTGGCAGCAGCCAACGGACACCTCTCCTTGTCACATCCTCCTCCAGATCAGTTGGGCCGTTCCCGGCGACTTGAGGGAGTGATGGCTATGGGTGCACCCCCCAATAGGAGGACTAGAAACAGGCTGTCCTCTAAAGTGGATCAGCTAGCTGCCGTAATGGACATGATGAAGTCGCTCCTCTTGGCCCTTCAGCCTGGGCCCGGTATAGGGGCTGCTAGCGTGCCGCCTGCCCCTCCTTCGATTGCCGCACCTATTTATGAGGATGCCTTGTCGCTAGCGGCTTTGGCTAACCTCTTCAATGAAGAGATGGAGGACGAGGTCCCGCTCAAGGAGGCTTCCCTCTCCTCTGCTCAGGGTTCTCTGCAGGGCGTGGAGGACGACTCCATAGCGGCCATTATTCGTATGGCCCTGGCGCACTTGCGGATTCCGTTTCCGCAGGCTGACTTGGCTCATGCTAGCGCCTTCTTCAGGCATAGCCCTGCCCCCCTCACCGTTCCTCCTTCAGAGAAGTACCTGAGGGAGCTCCATGCATGCTGGAGGGACACCAGGGCCCTCTGCCACGCACGCTCTGATGCCCGGACCTTGGCTGCCATGAAGGATCCGGCGAGGGTGGGGCTGCACCAAAGAGGATCGTGTTGATCTCCTGGGAGCCCCCGTGTTTACGGAAGGGCTCTTTGGATCGCTCTCCTTGCTCACGGGATGATGATTAGTCGCAGCGTGGCTGTTTCTTGCCCATCCCCAGAGGAAGAAACACTGTCCTACACTCCCCCCCCCCCCCCTGCTGTAAACCCCATTATAGGGAGCCAGCAGGTGGGGGTGTGCACGTGAGTGGAATAAACCGAGTGCTGTCAAAGCACTGTGCGGGTTCAAGAGACGCTATTGCCGGCGTGCTGTTGTCAGAAAACACACCTTGCCTAGTATAATACGTGGGCGCGCGGCCCTCGTGAGAGTGGCCTTGGTGCGTTCAGGGACCTCCGCAGCGGAACGGTGGTTTACGGTTGTAAACTCTAGTTCTGGAGTGAGGTGTGTGTGGGAAAACTGCATTCAGTAAAGACTATTGCATTTATCCCAGAGTAAGAGTTATTTCTCTCCACAAATCCACTTTTCCCCATAATGTCCGTTTCAAAGAGACGGCATGGCGTGGCCCCCCCTCCCCCGAGGGTGGGCCACGGTGCGTTCAAAGAACTCAGTAGAGAGGTGAGACGAAGGGAGAGGTGCCGGCACGGAGATCCCGTGCCCGCGGCGCCCTCCACCTCTTCGGCCCACCCCGTGGAACCGGCGTGCCGGCACTCACGGGGACGGGTTTTCCGTCTTTACGGATCTGGCTGGCGGGGGGAGAAAATCTCTCCGCCCGGGACGATAATGTATAATGCACAGATCACTACGTTTTCTAATAAGAATGAGGTTGATCTGTATCCAAATCTAAGTGTCTTTTGTTTCCACAAAGGCTACACTTAGGTCTACACACAATGTTAACCGTACAAATTCCCCATTCGCTGCCCCAGCTGTAGCTCCTGTAAAGGAGGTGGCTAATGGGCATGCGCAGAGAGGGATGAACCGCAGGGAGTGCTATCTAAAGGAGAGCGCTATGCGGGTACAGGGACATTATGGCCGGCGTATTGCTGTCAGAGAACACACTACGCCTAGAGCAAAGATCCAATGCAGTTTACCCGTAGTGGTAAAGGCTGCATTATGGCGGAGCGCGTGGCGGTGCGTTCAGGGACCTTAGTAGAACACACTACGCCTATAACGACTCCGATTAAATGCTGTTTACCGTAGTGGTGAGAACAGAATTAGGGTGGAGCCGTGGAGCACGTGCTCACACAAGAGCGCGCGGCGGTGCGTTCAGGGTCCTCAGTAAATAATCTGCCCTTTCTGTGTCAACCCTCCATGGGCAAATCTTCCCTTCGCGGGGAGTTTTTCCGGCAGAACGGGTCACCCGAGAGTATCACAGGCAGCTTCATAGCTGCGGCCCCACGGCTGAGGGCTTGTCCATTAACACAATGTTCTGGGGAATGGAAACTCAGCTGTGTGCTAACAAGGTGGAGGGACAGGAGGACGCTGAAACAGGGCTATTCACTCCAGTTTTGCAGCGACCACATGTATACACTGTACCACTGTATCATATGGACCACTGTCTTGTGGGTGATAACGTTGGGTTATGTATTGTTATATTAGCACAGGCGGAGCCCTCTACTCAGGGCACTGTCTGTCCTATTCCGCTCGCTGAAGAGAGGTGTACGTGGGTCACAGGCAGGCGCGCCGGATTCCTTTTTATAAGTGGAGGGGCCAAAAAAGTGTGTGTATGGCCCAATCCCAAACCACGCCCTACACTCCCCCTCCGTGACGGAGTGAACTCCGTGGAGTGACACATGAGGCTTCCTCCTGTCAGATGGAGGGAGTAAATACAGCGGCAAGGATGATAGCCTCCTTTTATACGGTGTGATGCCCGCGCATTCAGGTAGGCCTGCCCAAGGCCGGCTACGTCTATAGAAGTCTCAGTGGGAGAATGCTCGCAGGGTAAGGTATTACCCATAGAGTCCAGTAGAGGGCTCCGCCTGTGCTAATATGACAAGGGTTACAATACGTAACCCAACGTTACATGTATCTCATAGCAGGAGAATGTCTGCATTCACACACAAAACACTCATAGACTCTAAGTATTTGTTTATTGGAGTTGATATATGGAAATGCTAGCAACTTAGTTAGCACAGTTAGCACTGTGTCAATGGCTTAGCAGCCCCAAAAACGTTTACCCATTTAAACAGTCGTGGTAGATACCTTGTTTGTTTTAAACATCATAAATACACAAACAACAATGCATACTTACAGGTTGTGTACCCGAATCTCCCGCTGGTCCAAACGAAGTAGGAACAGTATCGTCCTTCGGTGTCCTACGCTGTGCACATCCGGCATGAATCGCTGCAATGTTTGCGAAGCTTTGGTCTGTGAAATGCCGCGCACACAGTACAATACCGGCTCGAACATCTGAAGGAACAGTGTTAACAAGAAATGTCAACCGCTGACTTCGTCGTGGTTCTGCCCTCGGTAAGGCATACATTGAAGATTTTCCCTCACAAGACAGGAAACAGACCCTCGTTGGCATGACTGGATACAGTTTTGAACTGAACCTGAGCTTCCAACAATTTGTTCGGCTGGCAGAGGGTGCGGCCATAGCTTTGGGCGTGGCTACTGGGTATCCCTACGTAGCGATACCCAGGAAGAAAACTTTGGAAAATGAGAAATCTCCAACGAGGCGTTTTGGGGAGGTCTTTTCTGTGTTAGAGTTTTACTCGATACAGGGTGTACTTTGAGGGTGTTTGACTCTGCAGACCGTTTACATGCAGAAAAACCTTCATAACACACAAGGGGACGGGTACTAACCGGAAAAGCATGACATGGGGCATTCTAATATGCAACTGTTTTTTTCATCAACTAATCATTTCTTCTTTTTCAACAGTCTCTGGTCCCAGCTTCATTAATGTAAATGTGTGTGTCTTTAATACCTTTGTGGTACATACGTGAATATCATTAGGTGTTGGACTGTTGGTTGAACAATACAATAATATAACTGTCATTTTTTGACTAATATCAGCTCATCAGCTTTTCAAATTGTGATAGATATTTTAACAAGTGTTTGAGTGATAACAAGTGATATTTAAATGAAATACACATATTTATTTGAACACATTGCTGCACGCTGACTTTTTGTGTGTTGGTCTGTATGTGTATGTGTGTGTTGGTCAGTTACAGGACCGACAGAGAGACACACAAACAGACAGACAGAACAGAGTAACAAATAGTCAATGTGCAGTGACACAAACATATGAAATGGCTTTCTAGAGATTGCTTTGTGTTTATATTGGACTTTGATTGAGATACTTTTAATACACAATTAATTCACAGGATCTGGCAAGGGTGGGGCTGGGTGGCATGCCACCCATTGAGCCTGCCATCGCCTCCCTGATTCTGGCTCCTGACGAGGCTCTAAGGCCTGAGGTCAGGTGCCCTCGGCCTCAGAGCAGGGTCACAGGCGGCCGCTGCTCTGTAGGGCCTAGGACGCAGCGGCACGCATGGGTCGTATCGGGAACTCCCTCTCCCATCTAATGCTGGCTGTCTCCACCTCTCTGCAGCAGGCTCCGGACGAGCCTTCTTTTCGGCTAACACTTAGCTTTTACTTACATTTTCAAAATGCCAAATACAAATATGGTTGCATGTTGATATTGCAAAGACAGTTTTCTTTTGCTGGTGATATCAGGTTTCTCTAACCCCCGGATCTGATTACAGAATGTGGTGTCTAGAAAACATGACTTTTATGAAATCGGTAACTTCAGTGCACTTAACATGATCTGGTTGCTAAAATGTAATTTAATTAAGCACTTTTTCACATACCATCTGGGAATGTAGAAAAGCTAATATGCTATGCACTATAGCAACCTATAGTTTCCACGGACAACATTGATTAATTGTTGGATAGACTCATCAGTTTTTGCTGCTGCATTAGCTCAGGTGACCGCTTACAACAGGGATGGGCAACTTTGATGGTGGTGGGGGCCACATAATTGATGTACTGGCCACCAGGGGGCTGCAGATTCACTTGGAACACACATACACAAAAATTCCATGTGTTGTATGTAATTATTAACAAATATACTAAGTCTGACATCTTCATTGACATTTTACAATCAAAGGGAACATCCTCTAATAAGCTCACTAAACAAATATCAGTTCACAGAAATGTTATTTCATTTTTACAAGTGGCATGTTTGTATTGAACATTACATTACATTACATTGCATTTAGCTGACGCTTTTATCCAAAGCGACTTACAATAAGTACATTCGACCAGGAAGACACAACCTTGAAGAAAACAGAATCATATAAGTACATCAGGTTTCATAGAGCCAATCAGTTCAAGTGCTACTCAACTGGCTTTAGATAAGCCAGTCCTTTATTATTATATAAGTGCTCTGTTAGCAGTTCTTTGTTAGTCATTCTATCGCTCTAAGTGGAGTCGGAAGAGATGAGTTTTCAGTCTGCGCCGGAAGGTGTGAACAGGTTATTAAACAGTGGAATACAACTATTTTAAACTATTGGAAAGCACGGAAAATGTGTGTGCATTGAGATTAACCATTAGATGACATACACATGAAGTCATGAACACTAATCCAGACATTAGTTGTCTAACTTGAACCTAAAACACGTAGCCAGTCTCTGCATTCCCCTTACTCCACAATAAGGGGAATGTCAACACAGACACCTGTCAACCCGCACTCTGCTGTTCCTCAGCGCCACTCCCACTCCCTCCCGCTGAAATTATGAATTAAAAGCGTAGTAATCATAGATAACACGGCAGGGTCCGTGAAAGTTTGTTTTCATCTGATTTCAAATAAAAAAAGTCTTGGTTTTAAGAATATTAAACTTGTTTCGCCAAATTCAGATGATAAAAACAACTTTTAAGCTTGTAAAGGCATAATTACAAGAGGCAACTTAACGTCACAGCAGACATAACAACAGCCGGTGTTTCTTGTGAGGGTCAGGGGCGGATCTACGGGGGGAACGGGGGGACAGCTGTAGAGCCTTTCCCCCCCAGCTGCCCCCCTAACTTTTGTTTCCCTAAAACTGTACTAAAACAAACCTACACTATTTCCACAAGCTTCTCAAGCAACGAAATAAGCATTACATTAGTTAAAAGTGAATCATTTTAAATATAATTTTAGGCCCGTTAAAAAGGCAGCTACGGCCCTGCATTAAACTGCGGAGCAGCGTTCAACTTCACACAGACCGCGGCTCTCATGCCCCTTTCAGACCAGCGCCTTTTCAGCTCCGGCTCGGAGCTAGAGCCTGAAAAGCGCCGGGTTTTCCTGTTCACACCGCAGCGGTGCCGGCTCTTAGCTCCGGAATCCGCTTCATTTCCAGCTCCAAAAAATTGTCGGTCCAGAGGCAAGAGCTTTGGAGCTAAGAGGCGACGTCGCTTACGTCTCTCTTACGTCGAGGCGTGCAGGAAACTAAACCCACCTCCCATGGGTCGACTGTTATGCCTGCCTACAAGCAGTAGTGCTTATAAACACACTTTATAAAGTCAGGAAACACTAACCAGGCTTCGTGTGATTCTGTTTATTTGTGCCTTACTTTGACCATCCGTTCACTGTTATCGATCATTGTGGAGAGAGGCAGACGTGTTGTTTTGTATTATTGCAGCTATCGGATGCAAGTAGTCAGTTTAGCTTCGGTTGCTATGCCAACATCACCCGTTTTATACCAGAGAAACTTTCATAACAGCGTTGTGATACCAAACAGTGTCAATTCAGACTGACACACATTCACTTAGGCTAAGGGGAACCGGGGATATGCATCAGCTGCTTGTGTGAGTCGGACAGTGAATACTTTAGAGCGGCCGCTGCAGTGTGAGCTAACCGGGAGCTAACGGGAGAATAAACTCCCGTGGAAGAGCAGCCAGCACTGCAGCGGTCGGTAAATGCTGCAGAAACACATTAATAAACAATGAACCACGGCACTCTGGAGAAAAGTATAAGGTTGGAGAAGTCGTTATTCAATTTATTCTGGCTTCGTGTGATTAAAAGCAACACGATCATCGACCCCACACTGTTGTTGTTGTTGTTGTGAGCGCCGTGATGGGTGCCGTTTCAGAGAAAATCAGCGATGTAAACGGTGACGTCGTGACGCAGCAGGGGCAGCTCTGGGGCGCCAGTGGGCGGTGTGAACAGAGCGGGAGCTGAAAAGGGAAACCGGAGCTAGAAACTTAAAAGCGCTGGTGTGAAAGCCGCAACAGAGCTGCAGAGAGGGAGCGAGCTGTCCCAACACCTAGGGTGGATCAGCTTCCCCTGGGAGCATTTCCCCATCCACTAGTTTTGTTTTTACTAAGGACGAGAGCTTGAAACTAAATATTAATAAAACGCAGCCGTTTGAATCGATAGCGTTTAACAGACGGGCGCTGTTTGGGGCGTTACGTTACAAAATACTACGCAGACAGCGCTAGCTGGGAGATCGATCACTTTGCTAAACTATGCGGTACTTTTAAATCCACGTAAACTACACATCACAGCCATGAGGCCAGATCAATGAAACCAGGATACATCCTCTACCATCAAACTGGATCTAAACACAGCCTGTGTGCGTTTGATAACTACTTTCTGATGTTATATTTATGATATGCTACTTATTAGCTACATGGCCCTAACGTGTACAGTTATACAAGCATTTGTACCAGTGCTTTTCACAAGTAGACTCTTGCAGGCCAGAGTAGCTGGAGTGATTCAACAACAACAACAAAAAGACATATCTGAGAAGTGATCAGGACGAAGAGGAAAAGGAAAAGAGAGTTCACTGAAGAGACCAGGAGGGTCAGAGCAGGAGGAAGAGGAGGAGATGAAGACATTAGTGAAGAAGAATACATGTAGGCTGTGAGGATTGGAATACAGATGAAGTGTCAGAAAGAGGGCTAGAGGCAGTGATCAGGAGGCAGATGAGACTCCAGCTGGACCACATGGTGTGTTCTTATTCTCCGTACATGTTCCATCACAGCAGCTCAATCTAGCAGCTCTTAGTACGGACACATATTGATTGAAATGTGTTGCTGCACAGGTCACCTTTAGCTCTCTGAAGAGATGGGTGATGTCATTTGTGTACTTAATTATAACTAAGTACTTTTACTGTACTTACAGAAAGCAGAATTCTGAGTATTCTCTGAATCGGTTGCTTTTGGGTCTTTACATCTTTGAAAAATGAAACCAAAATGTTTGGTCAACATCTGGTAGTGGACTACTCACATGTTCCCCCCTCAGGCACAACATATAAATAATTATAGGAATTTCCTTGAAAAAATGTAACATGGTTGAAGTTTTTGACAAAATGTAGCCATGAGACCTTGTTTAGCTAAGGCACCACATAGTCAAGGACATTACACAATTGTAATATTTTGCAAAACTATTGTTTTTATAGCGTTTATACAATTATTTACTATTATTAATTCATATAACAGAGTTGAAATGTTGAGCTTGTCAATCTTAATCTGAAAATACAAAAACTGAAATAAGAGAAGAAACTGACACTTGCCTTTCTTTGCCATCTTTTCTTCAGAAGACTTTTGTGATCTAATTCTCTCAATGCAGATGCAGATCACACATGGACTGATCCATTATTTTAACTTAATAGGAGGGTAAATGGTATGGCTTGACGGGGTTGAAATAAACTGAGGGACGTGTGTCAATATTGCAATTTCATAGATAATTCAAGTATTTTTTCAGAACTTCTTTTTGATCAGTTAAAGTTGACAAGCATATGAATATAATAGCACCAACATTTTGGGATAATTGGCCATTTTGATTTGTTTAATATTAAATTAATAAGTAATAATGCTTAGTGAGGACATGCAAATATGTCTGTCTACTACTAAGACAACCAATCTTTTAAAAACAAAATATAAATATACATTTAGTTTTACATTGTAATGCAAAACAACCTGTTTCATTAATTCATTGCTTTAAAATACATGTTGTAGTTTCCTTTCATTTAAAATTGTTGAAGTAAGCTTGGGGGACTCAAAGGGCACCCGATTGTTTGTCTGAACACCTTGTTTCTCTTGTGCATTAAGAACACTTGTGTTAGGGCATGAATTAACAATAAATAGGTTATATACAGTATATTATAAAACGGACAAGTCAAATCAAGCAATCTGATTGGTTCTAAGCCGTGATATACTGAGCGTATACCACTGGTAGAATTGTAAGTTACTTTTCACAACAAGTCAGTATCCCTCCGCGTCTGAGAAAAACAGTATACAGTTGGGCTGGAACAAGAAAGCAGCGGAGAAGTAACGGGGCAGAAACCCTCCTTTTTACGCAGCGGTCCAGACATAGACATCAAACGGCAAAACATATTCAGTGTGCAGTTCCTTTGGCATAAGGGCAGGGATATCTAGATACTTTCCAAGGTTTGACATCATGAATTGTGCTACTTTTAAAGCAAGCAACGATGTTTTCAAATCTGTAATCAAAGAGGTCCGCAAAAACACTATCGGCCAATCAGATTGCTTGATTTGACTTGTCAGTTTTATAAATATATTTACATCTTCCGTTACGAAACAAACTTACAAAGCATAAGATGGAAACATTTAAGATGAACTTCGACCTCCGGGAGGTCTTACTATGGAGGAGTGGATTGAGCCGTGCCTATCTCCAGAAAGCACCTACAGTAAACGACGATATGCAGAGCTACGTGAAGAGCAGGTGGACCAACTGGAGAAGTAGCACCATTCAAAAGCTTTCTGATGCGGGTCTTGAAACAAAGCAGAGAAATTATGACCGTTAGTGGCCACAGGTGCGAAAGCTCTCTCCAGAGCTACTGGAAGCCGAATCTCGGGGACCGGAGAAAGTGGAGCAATATTCTCACCACGCCAAGCAACAACCTCAACCTATCCAAGTAACCACGTAGCCATGCTACTGATGCTGGACAGGTTTTCAGTGGGTGCACAATAAACGGCAACATTAGTGCTGGGGGGAAACGATTATTTTGAAAACGATTAATCGGGCGATTATTTGATCGATTAGTCGACTAATCTAACGATTATTTTTCTGTTGTTCAATTCATAAAAAACGTAATGTAAAAAAAAATGTCACGATACTGTGTCTCAGGGGATCTTAATATTTAAGAACCTATTAATGTGTTATACCAGATTAACGGAAATAATCTCAGCTAACTGAGATTAACAAACCATGTTTACCAAAACAAAACACAAGTCTCATAAGAAGCATCTAAATGACCCCTGAGCGAAAAATGCTAACGGACATTGGCACAGAACTCAAGATAAAAGTACCCTTATTACTCATCGTAGCTGCACATACAAGATATCCGATTAAAACTGAGACTCCACAGATTATGTAGGTATATAGTATCATCACTGAGTGATCCGGACTCGCGACAGGGGAAGCAAATACAGTCATCTCAACACGTACCTTTACGGAGCTTCTAGGGAGATCGTCTCACCACCGTAGCTGTCGATCTGATCAAAAGACGTGTTCAATGGCATTAAAATGAGAAAAAACGCGGCTGAATCGGTTAATCCATAGGTTTTTAACGTCTATGTATAAAAAAATGATTGCATTTATAATCCATAACTCCATTTTAATGTAAAAATCAGAGAGCAAATGCTAGCTGCTAATGGTAGCCACCACAGCTAGAACTGCTTGTTGCTGTGGGTGACCCACGTGTGTGTAGCGACGC
Source organism: Pseudochaenichthys georgianus (assembly GCF_902827115.2). Classification (NCBI taxonomy): domain Eukaryota; kingdom Metazoa; phylum Chordata; class Actinopteri; order Perciformes; family Channichthyidae; genus Pseudochaenichthys; species Pseudochaenichthys georgianus. The sequence goes on from NC_047516.1 coordinate 38,167,766, forward strand.
GTCGACGCGGAAATATGTCGTCGACGATATTTTTAAGTCGATGCGTCGACGTTGTCGATGCGTCGCTACAGCACTAGGCAACATACATCCATCCATCTTTTCCCGCTTATCCGTGGTCGGGTCGCGGGGGTAGCAGTTCCAGCAGAGAGCCCCAAACTTTATTTTCCCTGGCCACATCAACCAGCTCTGACTGGGGGGTCCCAAGGCGCTCCCAGGCCAGCGAAGAGATATAATCCCTCCACCTGGTCCTAGGTCTACCCCTTGGTCTCTTCCCAGCTGGACGTGCCTGGAACACCTCCCTAGGGAGGCGCCCAGGTGGCATCCTAACTAGGTGCCCGAACCACCCCAACTGGCTCCTTTCGACACGAAGGAGGAGCGGCTCAACTCCGAGTCCCTCCCTGATGACCGAACTTCTCACCTTATCCCTAAGGGAGACACCAGCCACCCTGCGGAGAAAACCCATCTCGGCCGCTTGTATCCGCGATCTCGTTCTTTCGGTCATGACCCATCCTTCATGGCCATAGGTGAGGGTAGGAACGAACATGGCCCGGTAGACAGAGAGCTTTGCCTTCTGGCTCAGCTCCCTTTTCGTCACAACGGTGCGGGAAAAGCGACTGCAGTACCGCTCCCGCTGCTCCGATTCTCCGGCCCATCTCACGCTCCATTGTTCCCTCACTCGAGAACAAGACCCCGAGATACTTGAACTCCTTCACTTGGGGTAAGGACTCATTCCCTACTTGGAGTGGACAGTCCATCGGTTTCCTGCTGAGAACCATGGCCTCAGATTTGGAGGTGCAACATACAAATGAATGTAAATAAATAGCCAACTAATGGATCAACGCTCTCTGTCTAATATGTTCGCTAGCTGTTAGTGTTGTTGCATAGCAACCACCTCACACTATGTTTCGTGCAGAAGGCAACGGAGGGACTATTTTATTTAGAACATCATTATTTACGAATAAAAACTATTTAAATTAGAGTTTGTATTTTTCTTTCATATTGCCACACTTGGTAATCGTTTTATAAAAGCAATAGCTCACTTCAGGCCGTGGTATATGCTCATTATATCACAGCTAAGGGGCGTGGTTCGGCCCAACGCGAAGCGGAGGGTCGACAACCCCCTTAGCACAAAGTTATTTCAGACTAAAATCCTCAATGCCAAGAATCAAGGTGTCTGGAGAGGCTAGACAGTGCCATGGTGCAGATCATCAGATCAAACAGGATGGAGCGTCCTGTGGAGTCTGTGAAGCAGCGGCATCACAGACCATTTACTCCAGAATCAGAGGGAACATTTGTCAGAGGCTTTCACCTGAGTAAATGTCAGACAGATATCTCTGATCTTACACTATAAACTTAACCATTTGCCAAAGGTTGAACATGAGTTAGACGGCTAACACCGTAACATTAGCAGAAATGTTGATTTACGTTTGTAGTGGTTAAAATCTATAAATGGACTAACATTCTGTTAGTCACCTTGCTTTGCGCATGGACTCATGGTTAAGGCACGATTTTCATTCAATTCAACTTTGCTTTTAACTTTGATGCTATCTATCCTGCATCAAAGCAGTCTTGATGGTATTTCAAATATGAAACAATTAACAATGGCTCTTCAAAATAATAAATGTGACCCACTCTAAACTAATCAGTCGGATGTTGCAATGGCTCATTTCAAGATAAGTGGATAAGTAGATCACTCTTTGTGATTGTTCCTTTTATTTATTATTTCAAATTCATGTCTTGTAACTTCCTGTCAGCATTCAAATGTATCAAAACTGTACATGTTGTACATGGCTTAAGACAAAATAAACAGAAGATGATTAACAGTACATGTAAAACCAGAAGACTTTTCAAAACCACAGTTAAAACACACAATAAAGAAGTCTCATTTCAGATTAATTATTTCAATAACAGATTATATTTTTGAAATGAAATAGAGTTGTGAACAGAAGCTAGAAGCCACATGGTTTTGTCAGCCCACACATCAGAAGTGTGCATGTTCCACTGAGGAGAACGCTGGCTGTCTTTTCAGGGCATTAATATTAGTATAAATTAATATTAAGTAGCCAGAAATGATAACTTCCAAATGTCTGTCCTCTAGTGGGGATGCTATTAGTGGTACTCAACCTTTATACAAATGCATCCGGTTTTGCTTCCTCACAATATGAAAGTAATATCACATTATATATCCCATTCCCATCCCATTATTTTATCCCATTTCTAGGCCATTATTTTATCCCATTTCTAGGCCATCATTTGTAATTAACATGCCACAAGTAGGCTCCTATTACAGCCTCAAGATACTATATTGTTAATATGGGAGGCTCAAATTACATAAAGGATCTCATGACTCGTATAAAATATAGCAAGAGCAAACAACTCATTAGTGAAGCCAAGCTCATTCCTCGTAGGTGACTACATCTTGGGAGTACACTAACAGTCTTGTTGTGGTGGATGAATGTAAGGCAAGGCAATGAAAATGTATTTATAATACTCTTCACCGATCACCATTGATACCGTAGTCCCATCGCCATCAATGGGACTACGGTGGAGAGGGTCAGCAGCTTCAGGTTCCTCGGTGTCCTCATCACTGAGGACCTGACATGGAGACATCACACAAACACCATCACCAAAAGAGGTCGACTTCTTCCTCCGCAGGATGAGGAGGTTCAACATGGGCTGCTTCTCAGATCGATTAAATGGATTCCTTGCTTCCCTCACTTGCGTCGTTTCCCTGCCTCTAGTCCAGGGGTGGGGAACCTCCGGCCTCCGGTCCGTATACGGCCCGCGAGACAATTTGGTACGGCCCTCGAGGTAATTTATAAACACACGCAAAAAATAAAAAAATGAAAGAAATCTAGACCGCAAACAAATTAAACAAGCGAGTGCCTGTTTTTCCTGGCCAAGGTCAGGGTCCTTGAACACAACACGAGCCTAACGTGTCATCACGTGGTATATGTCTCGACTGACAGGGGTGCAGTTCTGACGGAGAGCACCAGAACGCCACTCCAGCACTTCAGAAATTGCAGTACCGATAAGTCCGTACACATGCCGCAGTTTCTGCGTGTCTGTGTCTTCAGCTGAAAGCCCAGTGGCGATCCGCTCATCTGTCACACTGAGCATACAGTCAATACCTTTATTGTTATTAGCATCTGGTTAGCTAGCTATGCTAACGAATATAAGAAGCTTTTTCTACAACCAGTGAGGTAAAGGCACATCTTTATATGATCAAATGTATAGTTATAAAAAAAATAAGAGAATAAAGTAAACAGGTATAAAATACTATATGACAGTTATTAATAAAGAAGAATACAGTTTGAAAGGGGAGTGATTTGTCAAATATCCATAAATTAAAAGAAAATCTGCTTACAGTTGTGTTTGGGTGTTGAGAGATGTGTCCATAGATCTCCTAATGTTGCTCTCAAAGTGCACCAGATTGATGCTTTTAACTTCAACATTTAAAAAAAAATCTTCCCAGGGGAGCATGCCCCCCGGACCCCCGTAGAGGAGGTTATGTTCCCCCCCACTTAAATCATGTTCACATGGATCGGAAACTAAATACATTTGCACACATCTTGTGTCCATATCTTTCTGTTTTGGTGGTCACGCCACACCCTGCACGTGCATGCATACCACACCGTGCACGTGCATGCATACGACTCATTGTGAGATATCTGGATGAAGAGGTTGCTTTTTCTTTGCACAGAATGAAATGAATGGGCTGTGATTTTAGTTTTTTTAAGCAGAGGTCAATAACTTGTACGGCCCTCTGAGGATATTGTAAACATTTAAATGGTCCTTGAGAGGAAAAAGGTTCCCCACCCCTGCTCTAGTCCCTCCCACCAGGGAAGCAGGAGAGACGCAAGGAAACCACGAGAAGCAGGGAAATGAGTTTTAAGAGCAATGGGACGTCCTTTCCTCCGGGGCGTCACGTGAAGCGACGTCCGTTTGTGATAACGCCGCACAGCTGATCGTCTGGCAGCAGCTCTGTCCCCGTTGTTTCCACAAACACCCCCGCCTCTGTGTTTCCACAAACACCCCCGCCTCTGTTAGCACACATTTACTGACACAAACATTAGTATCATCTGTTGTAGATCCAAATACATGAAATAAAATAAGAAGTCATTCTCAAAAAAGATAAACGCCATTCTTAAAATGTATTTAAACGAACAATAGTTTGATTAATATTGATTAGAGTGCACAATAGGAATACAATTCCCGTCCCGTGAGGTTCATGTATTTTCTTCACTCCGCTGGGAAACTGCTCTCATGTCAAGAAGCATCAGATCAGTGCATGCACTACCTCGTCCAATCAGTGAGCGATACACAGTAAGGGGGCGGGGCGAGTATCTGAGGATTTCATCGGAGGATGGTCTGGTGGTTCCTCGGTTATCGCTCCTGCATGATCGCTCCTCGTTCCTCGGTCCTCGGTCCTCCGGCAGAAATAAGAGCCATGGGACGGTACTCAAGATGGAGCAGACAAATCAACTTCCAGTGAGACAGAGGGGCGAGGAAATGAAAATAGTCGACCTGAGAAGCAGCCATGGACTCCAGGATACTCTGCAACTTCTACAGGTGCTCCATAGAGAGGATCCTGACCTTCTCCGGGTGCTCCATAGAGAGCATCCTGACCTTCTACAGGTGCTCCATAGAGAGGATCCTGACCTTCTACAGGTGCTCCATAGAGAGGATCCTGACCTTCTCCGGGTGCTCCATAGAGAGCATCCTCACCTTCTACAGGTGCTCCATAGAGAGGATCCTGACCTTCTCCGGGTGCTCCATAGAGAGCATCCTGACCTTCTACAGGTGCTCCATAGAGAGGATCCTGACCTTCTACAGGTGCTCCATAGAGAGGATCCTGACCTTCTACAGGTGCTCCATAGAGAGCATCCTGACCTTCTACAGGTGCACCATAGAGAGGACCCTGACCTTCTACAGGTGCTCCATAGAGAGCATCCTGACCTTCTACAGGTGCTCCATAGAGAGGATCCTGACCTTCTACAGGTGCTCCATAGAGAGCATCCTGACCTTCTACAGGTGCTCCATAGAGAGGATCCTGACCTTCTTCAGGTGCTCCATAGAGAGGATCCTGACCTTCTACAGGTGCTCCATAGAGAGGATCCTGACCTTCTACAGTTGCTCCATAGAGAGCATCCTGACCTTCTACAGGTGCTCCATAGAGAGCATCCTGACCTTCTACAGGTGCTCCATAGAGAGGATCCTGACCTTCTACAGGTGCTCCATAGAGAGGATCCTGACCTTCTTCAGGTGCTCCATAGGTCAACCGTAAGGCTTTACAGAGGGTGGTGAAAGCTGCACAGAACATCACCAGGACGGAGATGCCCTCCATGGAGGACCTTCACTACCAGCGGCTCAGGAAGAAAGCCCTCAGGATTACCAAAGACCCCCATCCACAAACTGTTCAGTCTGCTGCCGTCTGGCAGGCGGTCCCGCAGCATCAGGACTAAACCCACCAGACTCAGAGACAGTTTCATCCCACAGGCCAGAAGACTGCTAAACACCTGAACTAAGAACATGCAGCTGATACATAGTGTATGTATCAGCTGCATGCAATGTAATGTAACATTCATAACATTCACCTGTTTGTAACTTACACATTAAGTATCACTTCTATATAGACTCTTATGGCACTACTTCTATTCTATTTTATTGTATTTACTTGCACTATTGTATCTGTTGTATTGTGTTGCACTGCTGGAGGAGCCTGGGACCTAAGATTGTCATCAACATAACTACACTGCAGCTATGTACGAATGGCAATAAAAGCCTTGAATCTTGATCACCTTGAAACAGAAACATGAGTACTTGTAAGCAGGACCCCAGCGTCTCCTTGAAAAAGCCATGTTACTGTAAACCCGTTAGCCTAGCAGCCTGGACCCAGCACAGAGGAGATTACGGAGGAACATACACAACCCTGTTATGGAGACATAGTATGATTCTGCGGGGAATAATTGATAATGCTGGATTTAGTGGAGTAGGGAGGGGGGGTGAGTTTGGTTCAGGCCCTCACCAGCTCCTTCACCTGGTCAGTGAACTACAAGGGGGGGGGTGTGACTGGAGAGAAGAGTTGTCAGGAAGGTGTTTTTGGGTGAAGGAAGAGCATAGACGTTGGTATAGGGGGCGAAGGGGATGTCTCTTCAGTCTCCCAGAAACACCTCAGCATTGAGGCGTATATCAGAGCGAAGGGCCTCTGCCTGTAACTCCTCTAATCTCCATGGAAATGATTTACTCTTAATCTTTGCACCAAGTAAGTTTTAGAAAGGACTACGACTTGTAGATTTATAATTGGTAAATTTGCTCCTTGGAAATCAGTTTGCTGCAAATGTGTGGAATATTGGCAAGCCCAAAACATTCTTTTGAGACTTTGAAAATTAGATCACCCTTACCGACTGAGGATGTCAGTGTTGAGGGTGCTGTTGGGACAGACAGAATTGCAAACAGCAGTTTTTGTTTGAGTTGTTGTCCCTGCATTATGCACCACCTGCTGAAAAGAAGTGCAGAGTATATTTTAATTTGGCAAGAACCTTCAAATCTTCAGGCAATAAAAGGAGGCAGGCAACATGTCGAAGAGACGGTAGACATGGCAACAAAGAAAGGATAAGCTACCTGAACAGGGTTTAACCTCTTTTGCACTCAGATATTTTAACTATATTTTGATGCTGAACAGTTTGTACTTATGGGTCGGTCTAGAAGGGTCTGAGGGGCTTACTACGCAGAGAGGGATGCACAGCAACGATGAAAGCAGCCGTCAGTGAGAGCAGGAAATGAGTTTACACTGTAGAAAGTCTTACGAAAACCCAGCAAGAGAAGGAGGGATCGCAAAGCCTTGGAGCCGCTCTGACCATATCAGTATGAAAAACCAGACATACTCAGGGACCATGGATGCAGAAGCATGAAACGCTCTGCATACTTCATTTGTTTCCCATTCTTTTATTTCATAGTTATGTTACACAATTAATTTTAAGACTCACTAGGCATTTGTGTCAAGCTATACCATGGGATCAAATGATTCAACCTGATATCGATAACACCATTCAACAGTTAGGTCGCCGCTTGACGCCGTGGTACGCGGAGGTGACACAGATGATGGTGGGCCAGCCCTGGACGATTCCTCAAGTCTGGGGGGCGTCACCCACTCTGGGCCAACCTCTCCAGGCTTGGCTCCTGAGAGGGACAGGCTGAGACAGGTGGGGCTGTCTGACAACGTTATTCAGACTATCCAAGCAGCAAGAGCAGAATCCACCACAGCCTGTTGCAGGCCAAAGTGGGCGGGATTCCAGCAATGGTGTGAAGGAAGGAGTCTAGAGCCTCTATCGTGTACGTTGGGCTCTATCCTTACCTACTTACAGATACTGGTGGACAGGGGGCTGGCTCATTCCACAATTAAGGTGTATGCAGCAGCCATTTTGTCCTGCCATGAGGGATTTGGAGGCAGGTCAGCCTTCAGTCAGCCGCTTATGTTGCGGTTTTTGCAGGGGTCAGGAGGCAGCGCCCAGTAGGGCACGCCTCCGCCCCACAGGTGGACCTGCCGTTGGTGCTCGAGGCTCTGGTCACAGAACCATTTGAGCCCCTGGAGCTCTCCTCCCTGAAGGGACTGTCATGGAAGACAGCATTGCTACTTGCCTTGACTTCGGCCAAAAGAGTGTCCGAGCTGACCGCTGTGTCGATGCACCCAAACTGCCTTTTGATCTGGGGTGACCGTAGCGGGGCGACACTCAGACCGAACCCCTCCTTTACTCCTAAGAGCCTAAGGAGTTCGTTCAGGTCAAGGGCTATTCAGTTATGTGGCTTTAGTCTTCACCCCATATTGAGGCCAGGGAGGCTAAATTACACCTCCTCTGCCCGGTGCGTGCGCTAGCATGTTATGTAGAGCGCACGGCTGCCATTAGACGCACTTAACAGCTGTTTGTGTGCTTTGGGGATTGTGTAGCTGGAAAAGCTCTCTCCAAGAGGCGCCTGACAGGATGGCTCTGCGAGTGCATTTCACATGCCTATGGACGGGCGGGGAGAGCCCTCCCCACTGGGGTCCTTGCACACGGTCAACAGCCTTATTCAGCTGTGAGTGCAGAATATATGTGACCTGCTCCATCGAAATCAGTCGCATTGACCCGAAGGCACATTTTGAGTTGTATACACTGGAAAGTGGAGATTCCTAGCTTTCTAATGATATGAGGATTGTTGTTGTGCTCCAAAATATTAAGCAAAATATGTCACATTATATAATGACTGTCACCGAGTCATTCAGTAGGTATCTGACCCCCCCTGGACATAATGCGCTTATGTTTTTTCCCATGCTCCTTTAGGGACCCGGGAAACATGGTGCGCAGTAAGCCCCTTACAGGGACAATAGTGAGGAAGTTGTCCCTGTATGGGCCTTTGGGCAGGCGGGGAGAGCCTTCCTCACTATTGTCCATGCACACTCTACACGGGGTAAGCGTGTGTGAGTAGGGGTGTAACGGTATCCGTATTCGTCACGGTTCGGACGTCACGGTTCGGCACATGCAGTAACACGGCGAATACGCCTTTTTTTACGAGTGGGAAAAAAGTCTGTCACTCAGGGCAGTATTACACTATATATAATCCAGGGGGCGGTATTGCGCCTAAAAGCCAGCCGCCCGTAAATAACAAATGAAGAACAAGAACAAAACACAACCAAACGAACACAATACATGAAGAAGAACAGTTGGTAGCTATGGCGAGTTCACACAACACACAGGAGCTAGAAGACCCACCTGCTTCTTTTAAATCAGCTGTGTGGGAACATGTCGGGTTCCCTGTGGACTACAACAATGATGGGGTGCGAGTTGTGGATCGGACGAGGACGGTGTGTCGGCGTTGTTCGACAGCGGTGCGGTATGCTAGTGGTAACACGTCAAACATGCTCAATCACATCCGAGTCAGTCTCAGTCCCCAGCGAGAGGGCTTTCTCAACGGCAGGTGACGTAGTTACCGCCAACAGATCTGCCCTCACTGCTGACAACGTAGACTAACTCATCTTTCTGAAGAACAACTTGAAAATAGAGTAAAGCTTGAGTACCTTTATTTAGGCACAATGGCCTCACACACTCACAAGTTAATTACACATGTTAGACATTGCTCCTAAAGGTACACATTTTATTTTGTTTTATATTTATCATTGTATTTATTTTATATTTTGACATCAGGAGATGTTATACAGTTCTGTATTGCCTTTTATTGATTGTGATTGAAACACTTTCTTATTATTTATTTTAATATTTTCTTTTTATTTGTACAGCTTATTGAACCTTTTTGTTTGACATCAGCCATTATAAATAATATGGCCATCTGAGTGTTACTGTTTGTGGTTTGTTTTTAACTGTGTAATACAGTTAATGATTCCAAATGTTAGAGTTCCTTATTTTCATACCAAAACTTGCACGACTGTTCAAAATAAATAACAGCAAAAAAAAAGCGTGTGTGAGTGTGCCTTATCCAAGCTGCGGCCCCGACTTCTCCACGGTTAAAGCCGAATGGGAGGAAGTGGTGATGCGGTGGATGTTAGCCAAAAGCCGGTCAGGGACAGTGTGATGGGTCGATCCCGGGTACCCGACAAAGATGATGCGGGTCGGGTTGCGGGTGTTGCATAATAAATATATAAAAATAATAATAATTTAGTTTAATGTTTAAATCCTCAGACCTCTCCCCCGCGGGACCGTGCATAATCATAACCTCTGCAGCGCATCAATCTGCTGCTGAGCGCGCCACATTCAAAATGGCTGAGGTGAAGCTCTCTATGGAGAATACAGCATTTTCAATAACACTTCCTCAAGAGCGAAATCCAACATCTGGAGGCTTTTGGTTCCTAGATGGAGAAAAGAACCAACATCCCACGCTTTTGGAGACAAATATGCAACTGCATGTGTTAATAATTGCACATTTTCACTGCTTATATATATGTGGGTTCGGGTTGCGGATCTTGTGCCGACGGGTCGGGTCGGGTTGCGGAACTAATTGGCAATATGTGCGGGTAGCGAGGCGGGTTCGGTATTGCACGTCGCGGGTCTGGGAGCGGGTCTTGAAAATCAGACCCGTGCAGGACTCTACCTGGGGGCCCTGTCTTTCCTATGCCGCTCGCTGAAGAGGGTGTAGGATGACGGTCGGAGGGCGTAGCCGCCTGATATACTGTGGGCCTGCGCATGCATTCAGGTAGGCTCGCCCCGATTGGCCGGCTACGTTTACGTAACTCAGTAGGTGAATGCACGCACGGCATGATGGAGAGTAGTACCCATAGAGTCCAGTAGAGGGCTCCGTCTGTGCTTATATACCATGGTTACAATATGTAACCCCTCGTTTTACTTCCCTTGACTCTGATTAATTTACCCCTTAGATGGAGCAAGTTAAGCAGCAAGAAAACCTTTTTTTGAGAAGTCATATGTTCATGGATAGATGCATTATTTTCATTCTGATGGACAGAAGACATCTTGAAGTAAAGGTTGTTGTCATTTGACTTCTATCAACATGTTCCTTGCCTAGAGGACAACATAAGTCTAAATTGGCTCATCTCCCCTATGTACAAAGTGCATCATACTCTACCATTTGGTTTTACTTCAGTGCTGCTGTCACTATTTGAGCCTGGAAACTGGCACACAAGATGCAATATGTCCCCCATGAAACGCTGCCTTTGAACTGAGAACGCTTGGAAGATTGAAGGCAGGTGTCGTTGCATGTGCCTTCAACCAACCAGTGGGAAAACTAACCTAGTTTATTTCCACCTCAGCAAAGCATAAGCGGCTCCCCCAAGTGTTTTATAATATTTCCAAGCGGGGATGTTTGGCTCCCTTTCTTGTTCCTTCCCTTGGATTTGGGTGTGCCTCTGAATTAACAATAACCACTGACAAGAACACTGAATGTTACCCAGATATCTGTCACATATGTCTGTTGCTCCGACATGAGATGGCAGATTGGAAAACTCCCTGACAGTGATTCCTTTGATGTTTCAGTTGCATGGTAATTAGTTATGAAAGCACAGTTAACATCTATTTTAGATTTGGTGAATGTTGGCTCAGGAGCAGAGGCTTTGATGTGAGGAGATGTAAAAGGCTCAGACTCAACTTTTTACAATCTTGAGCAAAGGCTTTTCTCTTTTTCAGTTTCTTCACATTATTTTCATCATGTGTAAAATCAGATTGTTGGTTTAATTGTTTTTTGTTTAATTTTTTACCTGGCATTTATCGTGTTTTATAAAACCTATTAACACAGTGAGGCTCTATGAAACCTGAAAACATCACCTCAGGTCTCACCTAAGCATCACACCTAAGAGTGCATACTGTTCTGCCTAATATTGCTAGAGCAGATGCAACACCACTCTAAAAACAGAACCTCTTTAGCTGTTTGGATGTAATGAATGAGTAGGAATAATGGACATTACTTTGTTAAAATAAGCACAATACGGTCCCTTTTTTCCATTTCTGTTCAGCTTGGCTGTACTTTATATGTACTGTTGGCTCCAGGACAGAGCTGCATAAATGGGTACAATTTTGTGATAAGTCACAAGATAAATCAGTAAATAGCGTAGGGTCTGGAATTAGGAGAAGACAGTCTTTCCATCCATTTTCCACTTATCGAGATCTGAGTTGCAATGGTAACAGGCTAAGCAACGTAACACAAAGGGCAACAGAGACATGGCATCCCTCCAGCATGTTCTGGGTCTGCCCGGGGTCTCCTCCCACTGGGACATCCCTGGAACACCTTCACAAGGAGGCATCAAATGACATTCTGAATCATTTCAGCTGACCTCCTGTCAGATATATTTGCCCTCCGCATGTCCTCGGTCCTTAGCTTATTAGGGCCCGAGCATGAAAGTGGATGGAGCCTAACGGTTTTCAAAGAAGAGTTGAAACCTCGAACAATGAGGTCGTAGGTAAAAGGACAATCATTTATTTTAGATTATTATAACTTTCAAGTGTTCGTGAAATGCCTTTGAAATTGCGTGGCATGACTTGCAATTAAAGTAATTGGATATAACGTCACTCAACATTGCCCAACCTGCACCAAACGTGACATGCCTTCAATGAATCAAGGCCTGAGGACCTCAACATATCGACCTGTTACTGTATATTGTCGCATTCCTTGCCTTGAACCAGGAAGTGACTGTGAAATCACTGAACCTTGTCTGATCCGCACCATGTTTGGCTTGCTTTATAAGAATGCAGGCCAGATAACATCTACAGCCCAATAGTGTGTTTATCCCAAGCAGCAAACTCTGGGGCAGAGCCGGGACACCAATAAGGAAGTGCCACAAACTGCAGTTCATCTATTGGCAGATAGGCGATGACTGCAGAAAGGAGGAAATTCCATAGACCCCCATGTTAAAATGCCCAACTTTACAGTAGAAATAAACATGTTTCTACCCCTGGATGCAATACAAATTATTCGGGATATAGTTAGATTCCACCTTAATGATTATTAATTGTTGAGTGAATTGTTTATAATGCAACCCTTTTATTTATATTAGGTCTTAACATTTTTGCATAAATTAGGGCATGGTCACTTTGAAGGACACGAAGCCTCACTGTCAGCTAACAGCAACTTCTCCACTCTGCTAGGCTACAACGTTAGCTAGTTGTAGTTACTGTACTTGACCCTTTAACCGTGTTTGTGGTGATTGTGCCTTTAAGGGAATGTTGTTACAAATATCAGACAATTACAATGTCATGCTGTGCGGTTGAATGTACTAACAGAACTTCCAAGAAGTCTACTCTCAGCTTTTTTCGTTCTGTAAAATGATAATAGTATACATGTTAGCAGGTGTTTGTTAGCTTAGCATGTTATATAGCTTATTAGCCAGCTAAAGATGTAACCCTTTATACATGTGTGTGTGTATATATATATATATATATATATATATATATATATATATATATATATATATATAAACAGTTTAGTTTATGATTCAGCCTTGGCTAATACTTTTATAGTCTATGCTTTTAATTGAACTATTCACATCTTAAACTGCACTGTAACTTTTATCCATGTATTTTTTTCTTTTAATGTTTATTTTATTATCTTTTCTTTTTAATTACTGATTTTAATTGCCATTTTCTTAATGTCTTTCATTTTTTTTAAAGCACTTTGAATTGCCTTGTGTTGAATGACACCCATAATGCTAAACGGGAGCAAATATTAAAAGGGGACCCAATTATCCCAGTGGTGGCTGCCGGAGTCCGCCGACCGGAGCTAATGGAGCCGCAGAGAGCTAGCTAGCCCCCTGCCGCTCCGTTAGCTCCGGCGTCCCCGCGGCGGAGTCCAGCGTTATAACTGGAAATCAAGGAATGCAGCGAAACGCGGACTGGGTTTGCCTGCAGCCCGCTGTAGTATTAGCTAAAGAAATGATGTTGAACAAGGCTTATTAAGTGAGCATGAGCATGTCAGCCTAGCTTGGTAGCTTCAGCTAGACCGGGAGCTTGTGCTTCAGCAGGAGGTCCCGCCTCTTTGCCCTTATTTGTATCAGGCTGGAGCAGGCGGGAGTTGAAGTCTGACGTCATTGTCGAGCCGTTAGTGGCCAACTCCGCCTACTAAGGGCTCTCTGCAAATCTGCAGAATCCTATGGGTGACATCACAGATCCTACGTCCATTTATATATACAGTCTATGGTCTATCCCCTCCACCCTAAACTCTAACCCATAAACCATTTGTCATACAAAACGTATGGAAGGCATTGGTGCACTCTAGGGGTGTAACGGTTCACAAACATTTCGGTTCGGTACGTACCTCGGTTTTAAGGTCACGGTTCGGTTCGTTTTCTTTTTAATTACTGATTTTAATTGCCATTTTCTTAATGTCTTTCATTTTTTTTAAAGCACTTTGAATTGCCTTGTGTTGAATGACACCCATAATGCTAAACGGGAGCAAATATTAAAAGGGGACCCAATTATCCCAGTGGTGGCTGCCGGAGTCCGCCGACCGGAGCTAATGGAGCCTCAGGGCTCTGTTCTTGGTCCTCTCCTCTTCTCCTTGTACACAAACTCGCTCGGATCTGTCATTAGCCCGCATGGTTTTTCATACCACTGCTACGCTGACGACACCCAATTAATTCTGTCCTTCCCCCGCTCAGAGACCCAGGTCGTCGCACGCATCTCTGCTTGTTTAGCTGACATCTCTCAGTGGATGTCCGCTCATCATCTCAAGCTCAACCTTGACAAAACTGAAGTGCTTTTCCTTCCGGGAAAAGATTGTCCCTCTCTTGACCTAACTATCAACATCGGCCCCTCTGTTGTTTCCCCGACTCAGACTGCAAGGAATCTGGGTGTGACCCTAGATAACAACCTGTCGTTTACTGCAAACATCGCTGCTACAACCCGCTGCTGCAGATACACGCTTTTCAACATCAGGAAGATACGCCCACAGCTGACCCAGAAATCGACGCAGGTTCTGGTCCAGGCTCTCGTCACCTCACGCCTAGACTACTGCAACTCCCTCCTGGCTGGTCTACCTGCATGTGCCATCCGACCTCTGCAGCTCATCCAGAATGCAGCGGCTCGTCTGGTCTTCAACCTTCCAAAATGTTCCCACACCACGCCGCTCCTCCGCTCCCTCCACTGGCTTCCGGTAACTGCTAGAATCCACTTCAAGACACTGGTACTTGCGTACCATGCTGCGAATGGATCTGGCCCTTCCTACATCCAGGACATGGTTAAACCGTACACCCCAGCACGTGCACTACGCTCTGCATCAACCAAACGACTCGCTGCACCCTCGCTGCGAGGGGGACCCAAGTTCCCATCAGCAGAAACACGTGGGTTTGCTATCCTGGCTCCAAAATGGTGGAATGAGCTCCCCATTGAAATCAGGACCGCAGAAAGCTTACACACCTTCCGGCGCAGACTGAAAACTCATCTCTTTCGACTCCACTTCGAGCGATAGAATGACTAACAAAGAACTGCTAACAGAGCACTTATATACTAATAAAGGACTGGCTTATCTATAGCCAGTTGAGCAGCACTTGAAACGATTGGCTCTTTGAAACCTGATGTTCTTATATGATTCTGTTTTCCTCAAGGTTGTGTCTTCCTGGTCGAATGTACTTATTGTAAGTCGCTTTGGATAAAAGCGTCAGCTAAATGCAATGTAATGTAATGTAATGTTTTCGGTACAGCAGAAAAAATTATCACAAAACACAACATATTTTTTTTGAATTATTATTGAACTGTGAATAATGTATTCACTCAAATAAATACAAAATATAATAAAATAAACATTAAGGTGCAGCATTTCGATGAACTGAAATAATCTGTATTTGAACTTTACTGTACTAGTACTCACAAAACATAAACTATTAGTTCTGGGTTTTTAATTATTATTAAACTATGAATATTCACTCAAATAAATATATAATACAATAAACATTAAGGTGCAGCTTTTCGATGAACTGAAATAATCTGTATCTGAACTGAACTGTACTAGTACCTAAGCAGCCAGTTTGACATTAGGACTTGCTTGTCATTGTATTTTCATGTTTTTTTAAAGAAAGATGAACTTGTCCACATTGCTTGCCGAAAGGGCAGATCTGCTGGCACTAGCAATGTCTCCTGCTGTGGATAACACCCTCTCGCTAGGGACAGAGGTAGTAGCAGATACAGCCAGGTAGCGCTTTGCTACCATGGCAACATAAGGATATTTGCCGTTTGTAATAGCTTTGGCTCGGTCTGAAGTTTTTGCGAGTGGTTGAGGCTTAAATGCTAGTGGGAGTTGGGTTTGCACTTCAGTCTTTTGGTACCGGTGATATTCACGTTCAGGTGATGCCTTTTCAAATGAGTGTGCAAGCTTGATGTATTGCCAGCCGCGTAACCAATTTTAGTTGAACAATGCCGACAAACAGCTTTGGTTCGGTCCACCTGTCTTTCTCCGTCATCCTTGTACGTAACTGCGAAACCAAAATGTTCCCAAACCGGAGACTTCAATGATGCTGGAAGATTTTCGAGCTCAACTTTATCTGCGTTCGCCATTTCGACAGTTCCTCAAATTACTGACTACATTTGAACGCTTCCCTCTGACCAGCTCGTCCAATGAAATGACTTGCTCGCTCTATGACGCGTTGATCACAATGGTTGCAAATTACTCTGAATGCTGCGACGCAGCACCTGAGATTACTTCCAAGAAGTTGTTCACGTTCTCAATTTTTTACGTTTAACGTTATATGCGTTCGGTACACACGTGTACCGAACCGAAGGGCCCGTACCGAATAATTTCGAACAAAATGTACATTTTTTTTTATTAGGTTTTCTCGTTATCCGTCTTTGGATTCAGACAACAAAAACGGAAAAAAGGCTTTGGTTTTCCGTTTTTAATAAAAAAATGGAAAAAGGCCTTTTTTTTTCTTTTTTTTTGGTTTAAACGAAAAATCAAACTGACAAAACGTACACTGACCCTGCGGCTCAGACACACATGGATTTATGTTTTAAAACATACTTGCGTTAGAACCATGTCAGGTTTTTGGTGGATTTAATCAAGTCTTGGATTGCACTATTTTCAGTTGATAAATACGTGTGTACAGTTTGTGAAGGCAGGAGGAAAAAAGCTTCCGCGATCACCGTCTCCTCTCCGTTCCTCCAAACCCCGCCCCCTCCCTAAAAATAATGAGTGACAGGCTGATAGTAACCTGATAGAAATGTTATTATTCACTTAAACACTGATTGAGATATGATGAAGCTAACTTAATCTCATACATTCATGGGATTTATGTAACAGTGAGACAGAGAATGTAAGTGTGCACCCACATGCACTATTTTTGTTTTTATAATGCTGTTGTAAATACTCCTGTTGTCTGCTGTGTTCAGACTTAAGTCATGTGTGTGATGCCTCATTCAGGACATTCAGTGTCCTTTTTTAACAGAAGGCCGTAGCTAGAAGATGCAGCTAGACTGCAGAAGTATTCGTTTTTTGTTTGTGAGGATGGAACAATTTCACACACAGATAGGCAGGGAGGCTAGACCTATACAATTGATTTATTATGGTTTATAATTTCATGTCAAGACGAAGAAAAATAAGAAGATGGCTGAACTGTTCAGTGTCAATCCTGTGGAGATGGAGGTTATAAATATCCAAAATCATGTTTAGCTTAAGTCTCAGCAAAACTCACAACATTTCTGGAGCCTTGTAGACTCAGAAAACTATATGAACCTTCACCAAGCAGCACTGAAAATGTCTGCTTTATTTGGTTCTACAGACCTTTGTGAAGCAGCTTTTTCTGACATGCAAGTCATGCAATCTAAATACAGAACAAGACTGACTGAGTGATGAACATTTAAATGACTATTAGAGTGAACCTAAGTGGGTAAACTCCAGCATACACCTCTATGGTGGACTCCATGCAGCGCCAGTCATCTCCCTAACTGTGAAAAAGAGTGAATTCCACTTATTTTACACATATACCATAAGATGCTTGTAAGGTGGTGATTAAGGTGATGTACTTACTATGTGGGCCGTAATAATATGTGAGAAATTGCCTTTTTTTCTTGGACATTTATGTGAATTTAAAGGTCCCATGTCATGGCCATTTCTACGGTCTACTAGAATAGATTTATATTGTGCAATTTTCCAAACTCACATTGGTTTCTCAAACAGCATCTCTGTAAAGTATGTGTATTCACCTAAACGGCTTGTTGGAGCTCCTGTACGCTAAAGGTCCCCCCACTGCTGGTTAACGGTAGACTAAACTCTGCCGTGAGTTAACGGTAGACTAAACTCTGCCGTGAGTTAACGGTAGACTAAACTCGGCCGTGAGTTAACAGTAGACTAAACTCTGCCGTGAGTTAACAGTAAACTAAACTCTGCCGTGAGTTAACGGTAGACTAAACTCTGCCGTGAGTCAGGAGACTAAACTCTGCCGTGAGTTAACGGTAGACTAAACTCGGCCGTGAGTTAACAGTAGACTAAACTCTGCCGTGAGTTAACAGTAAACTAAACTCTGCCGTGAGTTAACGGTAGACTAAACTCTGCCGTGAGTCAGGAGACTAAACTCTGCCGTGAGTTAACGGTAGACTAAACTCTGCCTTGAGTTAACGGTAGACTAAACTCTGCCTTGAGTTAACGGTAGACTAAACTCTGCCGTGAGTCAGTAGACTAAACTCTGCCGTGAGTTAACAGGAGACTAAACTCTGCCGTGAGTTAACAGTAAACTAAACTCTGCCGTGAGTTAACGGTAGACTAAACTCTGCCGTGAGTCAGGAGACTAAACTCTGCCGTGAGTTAACAGTAGACTAAACTCTGCCATGAGTCAGTAGACTAAACTCTGCCGTGAGTCAGTAGACTAAACTCTGCCGTGAGTTAACGGTAGACTAAACTCTGCCGTGAGTCAGTAGACAAAACTCTGCCGTGAGCAGCACCAGTCGGGCTCTGGGCGGTGGAAACACAAGTGGGGCTACAGAGAAGAACCAGTTAAGCACAAGAACGGATCTTGAACTGGAACCGGTTTGGTGGAAAAGGGGCATTAATGGTATCATTCTTGATTTTAGCCTCTGGTTTAAAAACTGCACAGTGTTGAAGCATGACAGGTACTTACTTAAGGGAGACATATTGGCTATTAGCAGTTACAATTGTGTTCAAGTACATTTTTCTAAAGATACATTTGTACCCTTTTACTTCCTAAGGTTGATCATTCTGTGCTATGTTTTTACCTTACCTAAGTAAATTATTGGAATACCAGAATAGCATCACCCTTTTGTCACAGGCAGGATGATGCTACCCAGCCTCCTGTCAAAACGTCTTGTTTTGAATTGCTCTGACTTTAACACTTTTTCTTTATTCTCAAAAGTTGAAGCTAAAAAAAATCTCCCACATACGTCACCATTGCATTGTCTGACTGGAGGACTGCCATTAAGGTATGATTCATATTCTAACAGACATGTTGAACTTCTGCCCTCTGTGTGAATGAAGCACACTGAAATAACGGAAACGTTGACTCCAATTAAATGTATTATGTCAACAGATGTATCATAACTGTATTAGGTTAGTTGAAAGCAATAATATGTTTAAATAACAAAATATTAGGTTCAACTTAATATAATGGCTTTCAACTAACCCAATACAGTTATGTGATTTTTTTTTTGCAAAACAATTAATTAAAGTCAATGTTTCACTTCTTTCTGTGTTTCCCGGCACAATGACAGCAGACTGGAGATACAATACTCACCCAGAGAAAGCATCCTTTTTATCTTTGGGAAGCGCCTTGATTTCTATTGTCTAATTAATTGTTGGCTGCAGCACCTTGGCTGTGCCGTCATGAAGAGTGACGTGTCCCCGGCCCCAGTCACATCCCCCAGCAGCCTCGGTGGCAGGAGAGTTGTTTTTCTAATCACCTTGCC
This sequence comes from Pseudochaenichthys georgianus, assembly GCF_902827115.2. NCBI lineage: Eukaryota > Metazoa > Chordata > Actinopteri > Perciformes > Channichthyidae > Pseudochaenichthys > Pseudochaenichthys georgianus. The sequence continues at coordinate 38,187,106 of NC_047516.1, forward strand.
ACTGGCATTATTAAGCTGGAGGACCGTCAGTCACATTCACAGACGCCTGTTCCCTCATCTCTGCCGGGGGTCAGTGTGTCTGAGGGGGGGGGCTGCTTCGCCTCCAAATAGCAGCCTCCTCATCCCCTGTTCAGAGCCTTCCTTAGAGGAACCACGCGTTGCATTGTGCCCTCAAAGAATCACTACCACATTAGTTCTGTGCCACACGTCTAACTGCTGTAAATGGAAGATGATGGAAGCGTTCTGCCATCAGGTTTGGCAGGAAAGATATCGGATTGATTCACAGCTGTCCTTACAGGTCCTGGTTTACGGAACATTTTGGAAACTATTCCCACTTTACAGTATTAGTAGTTTATAGAAAAATTATAAATTATATTCATTTAGTCACAATATTGACTGTGAAGGGACTGTGTTGGATCTTAGTCTCTAAATCTGTACACACCTCCCAATATTAAGAAATCAAAAGGTGTCCCACTCTCCTGGTGCTGCAATCCAACACACAGTATCTGGAGGACCGTGGCAGATATACAGCATATGGACCTAATACCAACCCCCGCTCATGCCTACAAAACAGCTGTTATCACCTTACACTACACCAGCTGATCATTCATCACATAACCACACACATCAGCAGCTTTCGTGTTGCAGTTGGTTGCATTATAGAGGCTCTTGAAACCTTTTGGGGGTTTCAATTTGAATATACACTGGCTAAGTTCAACACAATGTGTTCGCAACAGATGTTGGTGAGAAAAGGAATGATGTTATGGTTTAAGGGACCAGACCACTTTTGAAGAACAGCATCAAAATTAATTGTGTTGTAAAACTCTTTACAGTCAAATATGTTTGGTCTCGATGTTCTGGAACAAGTAAAGCAAATGTTAACATAATTTATCTTTGAAGATCAGGGAAGAGATAAAAAGAGACACACACATTAAAACAGACATGGATAATGAACATATGTTCCCCTTTGGATGAGCCCCTCAGTGTGCTATTTTCGTATCCATTAATCAATTAATGTTTTTTTTTTCAATTGCCTAATTATCAAAAAGGTTTCAAATGTTTTTTATTTTCTTTGGTTTAACAACAGACTGTTAGGAACCTTGACTCAATAGCTTGGAGGACTCAAATGCACAACCCAGAGACAAAAAAGGTTTGAAGAAAAATAATCTTTACTTGCAAAAAACAAAACCACTCTTTTAGAGGAAATAACAACATGACAAAAGTAAAGCGCCCTCATGGAGGGAAAAAGGCAAAACACCGAATCTCTTTAAGCAATGGCTGGGATCTGGCTTCTTGGGTCAATGAACAAGACGAACCGACAACTAACAAGGGGAGACAGGACAATATATACATGAGGTAAGTGGGCACAGGTGGAACCAATCAGGGGCGGGGCAGACACTGACGATGGCGGGAAAAGGACCAGAGCAGGAAGTAAAGGGACCTGGAATGAGACAAGGGGAGTACACAATAAAACAGGAAGTGGAACATAAACTAAACTAACATGAACATGACGAACACAAACATGACACAACTTAACATAATTGACGGGACACTACACAGACTTAACCCTCCAATTGGTGGATGTGTCCGATGGATGAACATCATTAACCCATTCAATAGGGTTAACGAAAGTGACCAAAGAAAGACAGTGGTGATCAACAATGCTTACTGTTTAGGATATCATAAGGCCTTGAGGCGATCACATGTAGAACACAATATGTATGATTGATGGAAGTAGTACATCGGTCAGATTTGACCCTAACACAGCCGGAGGGTTAATATTAGTCCAAGTGAGATATTCTGCCCCGCAACAAAAGACACATTTTGATGTTAGATACACAAATAAATACACGTGTGCTTGGTAGCATTCCACATCATTGTGAAACGCACCAATGACCCGGGTTGCAACACAGCACAGATAACGTGGAGGCAGAGGAAGCCTCAGTGTGTCCTGAAAAGGAAGCTGGATGCCACATGTGTGTTCTGCCAACTGTCACCCGTCTGTTAACTTCACTTTGTCGATTGAGTATTCATGTAGACAAGGGCAACACGTTGCAAATGGGTGTTACTTGTTCTGTGAACACTTTGGTGAGACCAAGTGGTCTGCAGGGAATGATAACTAGAAGGAATGGAAGAACACCACATTACATTTCTGCATCTTCAACAGCATCATTTTGTTTGTGCTGCCTTCTAGTGTTTTCCTTCCCACCTCACTGCGGTGGTGAAGAACAGTGTACACATGTGTGAGTACACTTCATCACCAAGTTGAGTGTGGTGACAGGTGCAACATTTACACTACCCAAGTGCTACTGGTCCATCTTTCTATGAAACATTAATACATATGTTACGAATGATTACTTAAAAATGCAGTATATACTATGGATGTGTACATGTAGTACATGTACACATGCATAGTATATATCATAAAGATGTGTGCATCCAAAACACAGTTAAAACAACATGGATTCTCCATGTGTTAACCATGGTTATTAAACAGTGTTGCGGTGCATAGGGTGTATTTCTAAAATAACGTGTGCGACCCTGTTGAGCAGATGTATTTGTTGGGATGAAGGCAATCTATTCTAAATGGCTGTGGCTAAACTCAGCGCTGCAGTTTCATTTTATGGAATGACTGTTGCGTGTAATTGTCCTCCTCATAATACGTTTCATTTTTTCAGCAGTTGTGTTATCTTATCCTTAATGTAATGTGTGGGAGAAATGGAGCGTCAGCTACACGTAATTACTAAAGAAGGACTCCATAGCTCATTTATTTCCACTAACGGAGACATGTAGTCGTGCTGCAGCGATGGCACTGAAACAACTGGAACGTTGCTTTAATTAAGGGTGAAATGTCGACACATTTCACATAACCGTATTAGGTTAGTTGAAAACAATAATATTAATATGACGCTAATATTTTTAATATTTTAAATAGTATTGCTTTCAACTATCCTATTACAGTGACATCTGCACACACAGCGTCCTAAACACACCAGTGAGCGTTAGCATTGCATGCTAATTCACGGTTACACTCAAAGGTCCCTGAGACCCTGATCCGCTGGCACACAGCATGCATTTATTCATCACATGTTATTTATATTTAAAATATATAAATCAAAGCATTTGTTCTATTAATATTTAATATATTAGTTACTATATGTCTGTGTTGTTAAATTATGTTTTACATGATGGTATTGAATAATAGCACTCCTAATCATATTTAAGCTCAGGCTTTAACATCATTAATTCAAGGCTGTGAACACCACCACGACACCTCTTAGTCCGGTGCGTAAGCTGCTCTGAAGTAAAAAAGGTCCCATTGGTTTAAATAATGATGTATTCATAAAAAGGGAAAGTAACACTTAATGTACTTCTAATTTACTACCCTAGCATTATTGGTGTCTGTGCACCAAGCTGACCGTGTGCACACAGAGTGAAGACCTCATTCTGCTTCAAAATATGATGTAACAAAACAAAACAATTAAAAGTAAATATCCAGTGTTGTGAAGTTGCCCTAAATACATATAAATGTAATGACAATACGATTGCTGGTTGTGTCTACTGTACAACTCCAACCATTTTCTAAGTTGCAACAATTTAAATAATTTAGATTTGATTTAAATACAGAGCTAAACTGTCTGGAGCCACAAGGAATAAGGTAATGTGGAAGTATCTTCAATGCACTGCTGTCGTGTCCGTTTCACTAAAGATCTTACAATTAAGACGCCATTACATTACAGTGAAGAAGGAAAACATTGACCCTGGATTTCAGGAAATTACATTTACAACAGCACACACACACACACACACACACACACACACACACACACACACACACACACACACACACACACACACACACACACACACACACACACACACACACACACACACACACACACACACACACACACACACACAGAGCTGGTCCAGTCAGGGAGATGAAGTGTATCTTACTCTAAATCAGGGTGAAGCTTGTCTAATGGGCGGCGTGGCAGGATGCAGGATGAAGCAAATCAATCATGTATAACACCACGGCGAGCCGAGGACTGTCACGTGTGTCAGCTCGTTTCATGCTAATAGAGTCCCGAGCTTCTGATCACGCTGAATAGCAAGCCCTTTGCTCACGTGTCATTAATTAAGCAACAAACATCAATGGTGATTCTCTCTCTCCCCTCAGTACCCGCCAAGATCACCAACATATCGAAGGACGTCACGGTGAACGAGGGCAGCCCGGTCAGTCTGATGTGTCTGGGGGCGGGCCGGCCCGAGGCCAACGTCATCTGGAAGCATCACTCCCCAAGCGGTAAGCCGCAAGGTTTTCTTTTCAAATGGATATTTATTCCTCAGTCTTAAAGTTGTCTTTTAAGAAAGACGTATTTAAAAAGAATACGTGCGGTTCATACAGGTTGAAACATGAGATTAAGAGCAGCATCCAGATATTTCTGTTCGCAGGAACAGGAACAGGATGAATGGGAAATGAGTTTGCCAACTTTGTAGTAGGTGGGAAAGGAAATGTTATTTTTTCTGATGCTTGGAAAATCTGTGTGTTGGTGCATGTTTATGTTATCTATTTATAAAGCTCAGCTGGGTTTCTCTGCAATGTGTTTTTTTCATACATGTTCATCATTTTCTATTCAAACTGTGAAAGGTTAATTCAGGAATGTCACGGCAACAGCATTACCTCGGTGTTGAGGTGACTGAACCCCCCTCCTACACACGGCCTGATGTTGACATCACACACACACCTCCACTGCTTGCTTCACATGAGTATTCGCCTACGTCCATATCAGCCATTTACCTCCAGCGGGCTACGACTGTGTAGCTTTTGTGTTAACATATCCACCATTATGATGGAGACTGCTCGGCTCTAATCTATTGACTGAGGCTGTGTATCTTTTCAACTTGGTGGATTGGAGGGGTGGAGACGGCTCAACCTGTGGCCTGACAGCAACCAACTCCAATCCCCGCTGCTTTAGTCTGTTCCGGCCTGAAGGAGAGCCAAGAAGCTGTGTGTGTGTGTGTGTGTGTGTGTGTGTGTGTGTGTGTGTGTGTGTGTGTGTGTGTGTGTGTGTGTGTGTGTGTGTGTGTGTGTGTGTGTGTGTGTGTGTGTGTGTGTGTGTGTGTGTGTGTGTGTGTGTGTGTGTGTGTGTGTGTGTGTGTGTGTGTGTGTGTGTTCTAATTGTGTCGGCTGCACGCCTCCCACTGAGCTTTTAGCAGTGTGAGTCATGCGCTGCCTCTCTGTAGCATCAGATGTTCAGCCTCCAACATGAATGCTCACAGCCCAGCTGTTCCTCTCCTCCTCTCCCTCTCCTCCTCTCCTCTCCTCCTCTCCAGCCAGCAGAGTTTGGTTCCCACAGCCCAGTGGCTCTCCTGCACCTCAGCATCCACATCTCCAACCGTCTGTTTATGTGTTACCCAGTTTTTACTTTGATTTTCCCACAAAACATGTTTCAAAGTGTGAATAGTAATCACATCGAGGGTCAGTCTTAATGAAGGATCCACACCCACCAGCCAGATGGTGTCATTAGCTCTGACTGTGAACTTGGTTACCTCCCTCTGGGGCTCTGAGTGTGATGTTTTTGATAAACATATAATTTGGCACTTGTTTACCACTGAAAGCTAAAATGATCCCCTTTAATATTGTTATGTTTCACTCCAATATTAGCTGCTGCAATGTGTTGCTAAATGTGGATACAAGTTGCATTACGTAATGATCGGCCTTTACTGCTGATGTCCTGCTCAGCAACGTGACACAGTAAGGACAGAGCGAAGGAAACTGAAGGGCAGCAGTATTAGAATGACATTAGGGACATACATTTATATTTTTCAGTCAGTCACAGACAGTCAGAAGGTTTTTAGCAGGGAGCGAAACGGCAATGTAGCTGCTTAATGTCTTTGTTTACATGTCTCGTAGTTTACTCCATTGAGTGTTGACAAGAAACACGTGTAGACGAAATATGTGTTTGTTTTGATGTTTTGAGGTACGCAAAGGCGCGTAGTGAGACAAGTGACGTTATGCAATTCAGATGTTTGCCGCGCATGCGTACCTGCATTAGTTATGTGTAGGGTTGGGTATCGTTTGAATTTCCACGATTCCGATTCCGATTCTACTTTTCGATTCCGGTTCTTAACGGTTCTCGATTCCGATTCTTTGAGGGGCAGGGTAAAAAATGATACATGCTTCTTCCACCAAAAAAAATTACATTTATTCGAGAAACTTTTACACAGGTTAGTTTAAAGTAATATTCACATTAATCAGTCTGTTTATATTTACTGCTATGTAACTTTAACCTGAGAACCACTGAAGCTACAACAGTCCAACTTTTAAAAACAGTTCTTGTTGAGAAAAACAAGCATATCTGCCTCTCAGGCATACCGGGAAGAAATGTTTGAACATTTTGAAGTAAAATGCTTCAATCTGGTGCACTTTAAGCAGAATTACTAGAGACTAGATCTAGGGGGTACAACTCTAAACACCCATATGAAAAAGATCGGTTTACATTTTAATAATTAAATAACAAATAGCCTACATGTAACGCATTTTATTTTTTTTGTTCATTCATATCTTATTTTACTATTTTATTTATGCATATGTTTTTATCTCTCCAGTTTAAAACGATGTGTCTGGTTTACTGTCCTATAGTATACATTGGAATGATTTCAAACCTGTTTTATCCCAATCATTATAAAAGAGTGCCTTGGAAATATGTGTTTACATAAATTGTGATCAAAACGTTTGAGACCCACTGAGATAACTTAGACTAAAGTGAACTATTTAAACCCTCAGAGTCCTTTACCTCACTGAGCTGAAGTCATCAGCCTCTCAGTATGACTGGAGAGGACTCTCCCTCCACATTATTGTAGAAACATCTTCTTCTTATATCCGTCAGAGCAGCTAGCGCCAGATGCTAATAACAACAGCGCCCTCCCTTTCTCCCTAGCTCACTCGCACTTTGGCTGTGAGCTGCGGTTGCCAGATAAGCCAACATCCCCCATTTTAATCACTTGCAGCGCCCATCGTACAGGGCAAATGAAACGTGTAGCCGGGGTGAAAAGGGTGTTACATTTACTTAATTATGAATGTTGTTACATCAAGGCCGAAAATTAGGATGAGCACCAACGGTCAAACATTTTTTTTTTTCTCCCAGAGCTGGCAGCGAAGCGCCTCCACAGATCTGGCGCCCTAGGCGAACATCTATAATGCCAGTGCAACGGGCCGGCCCTGGTCTCAGGTTACACTGTAGGAAATGTCCCGCCCCGCTGCAGTCATGCAGTAGGCTACGGAGAGCGGCGAGAAACATTTCCTCAGGAATCGAAAAGCGGAACCGAAATTCACATTTCTAAATGATGCCGTTGGAATCGAAATGTTGGAACCGGTTCCGGTTCGGAACCGGTTCTCGGTACCCAACCCTAGTTATGTGCGTACCTGCATTAGTTATGTGCGTACCTGCATTAGTTATGTGCGTACCTGCATTAGTTATGTTACAAATTAGGTGAGGCCCTGAAGCCTCCACACTTTATGCCAATAAATCCTGCAGTACAGATGGTGACACGAGTACAAGTTGTGCGGGGAGGGGCGGCCGATACATTTGTAGCTCTTTGGAAGCTAACTTAAAGTCAATTTAAGCTTCACCTTTATTTTGTACGCAAGACTCAGTCCTCATTTCAGCTCAGAGGGGAGTATACATTATTCAGCAGTGTCCACTGAATCTCTGGCTGCTAGCCACTAAAAGGATTAGAAGATATATGGTTGAGGGAAAACAGTTTATTTAGGCGACAATGCTTTATGGATCCCTTCATTAAAGTGGAGAGGTTGTGAATGTAATCGCTCTCACATGTCAGTTTGTGTCTCTGCTTTTCAAATAGCTGTGGAAGATGGATCGGATGTGTGCTGTCCTTTGGAATCGCTGAGCGTTATTGTTATTTAATATCTGTTACAAAGGTCACAGAACAAACACTGACGTAACTCCAGTTGTATTTTCGTGTTACAGGAACACATGCCCTTCTTTCACTCATGATCTCTGTCGGATAGTACCAGCACATTGTTATAGAGAAACATATCATAGCAGAAGGATGCTTTTGTATCCGTGCCCGAGCTCACCACATCAAGCCTAACCGTCAAATCCATTTCAGAAACACATTCTCACAGACATCATGACTTTGGACCTGCAGCAACCCCCCCCCCCCCCTCCTGCAAATGTCACAACAGTCAGTGAATCAGTGGAATGCTCCAACAAAACCCTGAGTGCTGTCCTGGATCTCCACGCCCCACTGAAAACGCGAACAGTCAGCTTCTCCCGCTCAGCCCCCTGGTTCACTGCAGAGCTACGTAGCGTGAAGGCAGCTGGGCGTGTACTCGAGCGGCGTCTCGCACGAACTGGACTCACTGTTCACAGAGTATCAGGATCATCAAAAAACCTACTCAAAGTCGCTCAAAAAAGCACGGTCACAATTCTACTCCGACATCATCAGTAACAATTCTGGAAACTCCAAGCAGCTTTTCTCCACTATTGATCATCTCCTACAGAATTGTTTCATTTGAGTATTTGGCTACATGTTGCTGGAGTATTACCAATGTGCTGGAGACATCCTTTATCTGTGAAAAGTAACTGCCAGTCTATGTTTTGTAGCCATTGTACTAAACACGCTTAAAAGGGTAAACATGTAAAGATATGTCTAATATAAGGTGATTATGAACACAGTAATAGCTCAAGTTAAAACACATAAGGCTGTTATATTTTGGCTTGGATGAGAAACATATGAAAAAACATATATATAGAAGGATTTAAATGTAGTGTCAATGCTTTTGAGCCTGATAGTCAGGCGATTTGGGTACACAATAAACTGTATACACATTTGCGGGGCTTTCCACTGACTGTGCAGAGAAGGACATTGTTATCAAGGTTACAGAGCTAAACAACAGAAACTATATATTATTTTGACGCATTTTAATGGAACAACAGAAGGCAATTCCTCACACAGAGCCAAGTGTGATGTTGTACAGCAACTAGGTTGTCAGCAGCTACAAATGCCAGCCGTCATTTCAAATGTCATCATGTTTATTTGGGATTATCAGGAAGCAGTTTCTGAACTGTATTAACATCTAAATCAGTCGAGTTTTAGTCGCCCAACATTATCCTTAAGAGGCGGGGGAATATATAAGAGATTAGGTTATCGGAGAACAGAGATGAAAGGCAAAATAAGGCATGCAAGGGTTACAATAGTTACATGGTTGTTCCCTGTCGAGCAAACACTTTACTTCCCATGATGGCTGACTGTTCCAAAGAGTCATTTCATACCAACAGCCTCTCTGGAAGCTGCTCGACTGACGGTTTCCTTTGTATTGATTACTAAGGGTTGAGAGATGCACATGCATGGAACACATCATGAGAATACGCCCCTTTAAGTAGTGCTGGGTGAGATAAGGTAAGGGCAGAGTCAGTCAGACTGAACAATGATACCAGAATAAAACATGGCTAAAGCTAAATGACTTACTGTATGCAGTAGAGCAGGTGCTCTGTGAACTATTTAAGAACGATAAGTCCGTTTGGTTGGCGGTATCGTGGCATAGGGGCTAATGCGTTGTTCTCAAGATCAGGGGTCAGCATTTCAATCCCACCTCCTGACAACATGTTGGGTGACACTCTTGACCCTACATTTCTCCCGTAGGCTGCCATGTAATGAAATGTATGCAAGTGGCTTTGGATAAAAGTGTCAGCTAAGTGATATTTATTGTAATGTATATCAAGTATATTTATTATTATAAAACGGACAAGTCAAATCAAGCAATCTGACTGTTCTTAGCCGTGATAGACTGAGCGTATACCACGGGTAGAATTATAGTTACTTTTCACAACAAGTCAGTATCCCTCCGCGTCTGAGAAATACTGTATACAGTTGGGCTGAAAAGCAAACTGTAACGGGGCAGAAACCCTCCTTTTTACGCAGCGGTCCAGACATAGACATCAAACAGCAACACATATCCAGGGTGCAGTTCCTTTGGCATAAGGGCAGGGATATCTAGATACTTTCCAAGGTTTGACAAAATGAGTTGTGCTACTTTTAAAGCAAGCAACGATGTTTTCAAATCTGTAATCAAAGAGGTCCGCAAAAACGCTATCAACCAATCAGATTGCTTGATTTGACTTGTCGGTTTTATAAATATAAATTTCTTCCGTTATGAAACAAACTTACAAAGCATAAGATGGAAACATTTAAGATTAACTTCGACCTCCGGGGGGGTCTTACTATGGAAGAGTGGATTGAGGAGGGCCAGGCCCTCCCATTTGACATTCCTGCCCTCCCCCAATAAACACGATTTTTATTATTTATAAAAAAATTGAATTATTTTTTTTTTTAATTATAAATAAACTGTGAACTTTTATGCTACGATGTATGTGATATCAGATATTAACTAAAACAAAAATGTGCAGGCTACGTCAAATAAATTCATGTGTCTGTTGTGATTGGTGATTCGTCCACATTTAGACCAATCACAGCGTCACACTCTGCCGCCTATTCTGGATGTGCATTCTGTCGACTCCCATTTATGTTTGAATTACAAAATGGACATCAGAAACTGGCTTAAAAGGTCTAAGGATTTATTAAAACAAAATAGCGATGTAAGAACTGCAGCCGATGGTGCTGCTGGCGACCCTGCACCTGCCGCTGCAGCAGCACGCCTTAATGTCACGAGCTGGACCTCGGCAAACCCCGGGCTGAGTTAGCGAGCCCAAGCCTTGACTCATCAAGGCGGCCGCCACTAACGCTGTCCTCCGAGGCACAGCTCCGTTTGCCCCTACCATCACCACCTGCGTTGCCACACCCTGTACCACACCCGCCAGCATCATCATCCTCCTCCTCCTCCTCCTCCTCCTCCTCCTCCTCCTCCTCCTCCTCCTCCTCCTCCTCCTCCTCCTCCTCCTCCTCCTCCTCCTCCTCCTCGTCCGTGCAAGTGCCTCCACTACAGACGCTACCTCGCAGCACATCAACAGGCAGCCTACTATTGGGCCAGCTCAACCGCTCAAAGACCAACAGCCCCAGATGATCTTGGGGTTAATAAACCCCACACACATTGTTTCAAAAGTGGTTTCTATGTTTCCCTTTATTTGTGTATGTATTTGCGATAAGTGTGCGTCTTTACGCAATGCTGTTGGCCTTGCTGTTTGATATATATTGTGCCGCAGGCCCGCAGCACATGACGGTTTTGTGTGCCTTCCCATGACAATCATATGCCCACCCTTTAGATGTGTTCTGGCGCCCGGTCTGCTCTGTCTAATATGTTCGCTAGCTGTTAGTGGTGTTGCATAGCAACCACCTCGAACTATGTTTTGTGCAGAAGGCAAGGGAGGGACTATTTTTTGAACTATATTTTGAACATCATTATTTAATAATAAAAACTATTTAAATTATAGTGTTTTTTCTTTCATATAGAGTGGCGAAGTTACACCCATCTACTTCCGGTCCATGGGACCTTATTTCGGAAAAATAATGTATTGAAGTCAACGGAGAGAGAAAGATTATCTTTCGATCCCGTTTGAATTGTGCCATGAATTACACATATGATGTTTGTCAATCTTAAAAAAATCATTTCCATGTAAAAAAAGTCACAGTTTGTCGTAAAACTGTTGAAATATAAGACTATGAAAAATACGCAACTAGAAAGACTACAAATCCCAGAGTCGCGTAAGTGATGTCACAATTGTTTTCCTCCACTAAGAGATAGCTAAGATCAGCTGGCTAAGATAAGATAACTTTAACAAGATGCCTGTGTGCTTAGTACCAGGTTGTTATCATAGCAGTATTGGGTCTTGCTCGTTCTTTCGCTTCCCGTCTGATGAAAGGACCAGGGGGGTATACTGCGAAGCAGGATTTTCGCTTAGCCGGCTAAATTCAGGGAAAACTCCGGCTTTCCGGTCATCCGAAGCTGGTTCTCTTTTTAGCAGGCTAGATCTGCATGGTAATATATGCTAAGCAGCTAACCTGGTCGGGACCAGGTTAGGTTGCAGGCTAAGAGCTCAACTCAGTGAAAGCACCGCCTGCTGACCAATCAGAGCTCAGTGTGCGGAGTTTAAAGCGATCAAGTCATATTACAGGAGAAAGGAAATACAGAAAAGCTGCCGTCGCAGGAAAGACGGCCGGCAAAAATCACCGACTGTGTGAACGTGAACATTAATAGAATATCACCTCCATCTTCAGAGCAATCTGACTATTATAACATTAGCGTTAAGAAAGCTTACTTAAATATCGGCCACAACATAAGTAACCGGATCAGAGTACATTAAGTACAGTCCGCGGCATATCACTTCATAATGTATCATATATTTTATTATCTGAGTCAGCTGAGCCGTATCTGGCCGTGCAACACTCACAGTGTCACAGACTGTATGCAGAAGTATTATTTTAAGCAACACATTAAGTTGACGAAACACTCGAGACAAATGTAATTGAAGTCAGATCGTGTTTTAGACGGGGCAGTGATATCATAAACCTGTTAATGTACGCATTCAAACACTTGTTCTGTTCCCAGCTGTATTCACCTTGCAGGTGCAGCTCTGTGGCTTTGATCCTGATCAAGTGTTTAAGTCATGGATGTTTAAAGTTTAACTTCTTCATTTTTGACTAGTATTAAAGTTCACTTTTCATTCAGGAAGTATGACGCTGCGCTGTCAGTATGCTACTCCATGTTTGTGATTGGTCGAGTGCTCCAGATACCACCCCTTTCATGTGAACGCGCACCTAACTAGATAGGACACGGCTGGCTTGAGCGATCCACTTGATAACCAGCGTCGTAGGACAGTTTAGCGAGAGCGCGTATGTTTTGGATTAAGCCAACCGGCTAACTCAAACATATCCAGGTTAGGTTGAACCAGGTTCGCAGTATAGGCCCCAGGAGTGGCTGGATCAAGTTAGCTACCTAGCTAGTAGCTAGCACGTTAGTTAGCATTAAAGCCATGTAATTTTATTAGCCTTAACATGAAGTAACATTAAGTAACACAACATGTTAAACAGTAAGAGTAGTAGTCATATTTCGTACAGTTCATCTTTTGGAACAGGGCTCGAGCTTAAGGACGTCCCGTCGTCCCGGGGCAGAAAAAAATGGTGTCAGGGAGGATAAAAAATCATTTTGGGACGAATTTGGGACGAGAGTTAAAATAAAAATACCCTGCTAACTCTACTACAAACGCCGATGAAAATGAAACCGACTGCACGTTTTGTGTTACACAGTTATTAAACCTCCTTGTCAACATAAACACACATGCACAAAACATTTAGCAACCAGCGAAATACACACACACACACACACACACACACACACACACACACACACACACACACACACAGCTGTGCCCGCGAATTCCTGGCCTGCAAATGTGCGGGTCTAGCTATGTACTGAGTGTGTGCAGCGCCATATATCTATTATATGGCTCTGAGTGTGTGTATTTCGCGGGTTGAGTGATGTACAATGGCATCCCGTGGAGGAATTCTGAAATGTGTTACCATTAATTACAAAAACGCACAGCAGAACCAGACCCTGGAGCGCCGGCCTCTTTATTTACTTACTCCTCTTCATCCCCTATGGGTAATAAGGCTGAGATGAGAACTCTCCATCGTATTTAGTCCTTAGCAATATGCTGCCTCTCCCCATGTAGGGATGGGTACCGAGCCCCGGTATTAAACGGGCCCCGGGCCGGAATTATTAAAGACAGTGGTAACGTTAAGCTCCGACGTTATCGGACTTGTTATCGGTACTGGAGACATTTAAAAAATATATGTCATATGTGTTATTGATACATAAACATTATATCGCAGTTTTATTTTCGCCAACTCCCTTTCTAATATGCAATAAGACTACAACATGCGTCTATGATGTATTTTCGAGCTTTCCAATCCAGATGAGATCTCTCTCCCGTCTGGGTGCGAGGGGGCGGGGCCGTTTGGAAAGGTCTCCTGACTGTGTTACAGACGGTCATCCTGGTTAGTGGTTACTCTGGGTTCTGTCTTCAGGACAGTGTTGGATTTTGTTGTTAATTGGATGGGACTTGATTGGATTCAATATTAGAGTCACTTTCTCGTTTATGTGTTTTTTTAAATATATTTTGTTTGACTGATTTCCTCAAATAAAAAGGTTGATGAATTATCATCTAATGATTTGTATGATGTTTTATTTCTGTTAAAGGTCGCTTTGAATGATTTTAACTACTGATAATGTAGAAAAACTAATATTTTAATTCGGGACGGTCCACATTAATTTCGGGACGGCTTAGACTGTATTTCGGGACGGTTCAGGGAGGATGGTGACAAAAGTTAGTCAAGAGCCCTGCCTTTGAAGAGTACTGTCACCGGTGTGATCATTCTATAATACACAATTTAAGCCCGGGGGAGAAATGCTAACGCTAGCATCGGCGATCGCCGATCTTTTCTACTTCATGCTATCTGCACAAATGGTTGACATTAAACATTAAAAAGGTCAGGCAGTTCAGAGAGAATTAAAGGCAGGCAGGCAGGCAGCTTTGCATGACATTCTTCTGGACGTGCTTCATTGTGGTGATAGTGAGGGTAGTCAATCGTTTTGTTGACAAGACAGTAGTGACGGCCATCTTGGTGACGTGTGTTGTTCTGCGAGACCAGAGATGTAGTTCATTGAGCGTTTCACACAAACAAATGTGTTACTTCACAGTTTTACGACACATTTTTTTTAAAATTGATAAACATCATATTCGTGGCACAATTCAAACGGGATCGAAAGATAATCTTTTTCTCTCCATTGACTTCAATACATAATGTTTTCGAAATAAGGTCCCATGGAGGTCCACCGGAAGGGGAGGGAGGGTTTATAAAAAGCTTTGCGTCGGGCCGAACCACTTCCCTTAGCTGTGATATGTGATTGGAGGCGTGTGGCGCAGTGGATAGAGCCTTGGTCTGGGGATCAGATTGTCACAGGTTCAAACCTGCAGTCAGCATGTCGTTGTGTCCCTGAGACACTTCACCACAAATTGCTCCTGTGGGGATTGCCCACAGTATTGAGTATGTAAGTCGCTTTGGATAAAAGCGTCTAACATGTAATATAATGAGCATATACCACGGCCTGTGAGCTATTGCTTAATTATAGCTCAACTTAACATCCTGAATGAACTCTCAGGCTTCTCCCCAAAGCGTACTTGCTCAAGGGATTGTGAATGCAATCAAAACAATCCGATCAGATATTTATAATTTTACATATTAACCAAGCTAACAT
This sequence comes from Pseudochaenichthys georgianus, assembly GCF_902827115.2. Taxonomy (NCBI): domain Eukaryota; kingdom Metazoa; phylum Chordata; class Actinopteri; order Perciformes; family Channichthyidae; genus Pseudochaenichthys; species Pseudochaenichthys georgianus. The sequence continues at coordinate 38,202,347 of NC_047516.1, forward strand.
TTGATGGGAGCCTCCTGGTGTGTCTCAGCTTTGACATTCAGTCAGGAATCAATTCTACTTGCAAGTGACTTTCATAAATATACCTACTGCTTGAAAGGCAGTCTTATAAGATAATAATAATAATAATAACTTTAATTTATATAGCGCCTTTCATCAACCCACGGTTGCTTAACAAAGAAACAAATAAGGACAAGATATAAAACAGGTGGCAGAAATGGAAGTGTTACATTGCAGGGGGGGGATGAAGACATATCTACAGTAGATATAGGGCACTTATACACTTACCGTGTTTGGTGCTGACTTTGGGATATTCCAGTTGGATCTGGACCAAAATTACCAATGGGAAACCTCCTGAACCACAAACTAGGCCAGCCTTTTTTGGATAGTTTGGACTGAAGGAGTTTAAAGGTCCCATGTCATGCTTTCCCGGTTAGTACCTGTCCCCTTGTGTGTTATGAAGGTTTGTATGCATGTGAACGGTCTGCAGAGTCAAAACCCCTCAAAGTACAGGGCAGGAGCTCGAACAAGCCGTTTAGGACAGAGAGTGAATACCGTGAATACACATACTTTACAGAGATGCTGTGTGAAACCAATGTGAGTTTGGAACATTGAACAGTATAAGTCTATTCTAGTAGACCTCAACAATGGAATTATGATCAGTAGAAATGGCCATGACATGGGACCTTTAAAAAAATCACCGGCCACTTTATTAGGTACACCTTGCTAGTACCGGGTTGGACCACCTTTTGCAGATTTGTCGGCTACACATCCATGAGGCCAATCTCTGGTTCCACCACGTCCCAAAGGTGCTCCATAGGATTTAGATCTGGTGACTGCGACTTGGTACCAAGAGGCCCAAAGTATGCCAATACAATCTCCCCCACACCATTACACCACCAGCCTGAACCGCTGATACAAGGCAGGATGGATCCATGTGGTTTACGCCACATTCTGACCCTACCGTCCGGATGTCGTAGCAGATATCGAGACTCATCAGACCAGGAAACATTTTTCCAATCTTCTTTTGTCTAGTTTTGGTGAGCCCGTGCAAATTGTAGCCTCAATTTCCTGTTCTTATCTGACAGGAGGGGCACCCGGATTGGTCTTCTGCTGCTGTAGCCAGTCTGCTTCAGGGTTCCACGTGTTGTGTTCAGAGATGGTCTTCTGCATACCTTGGTTTTCACAAGTGGTTATTTGAGTTACTGTTGCCTTTTAATCATCTTTACTAGTCTGGCCATTCTCCTCTGACATCAACAAGGAGAGAGAGAGAGAGAGAGAGAGAGATGAGAGAGAGAGAGAGAGAGATGAGAGAGAGAGGATGAGAGAGAGAGAGATGAGAGAGAGGAGAGAGAGAGAGAGAGAGAGAGAGAGAGAGAGAGAGAGAGAGAGAGAGAGAGAGAGAGAGAGAGAGAGAGAGAGAGAGAGAGAGAGAGAGAAAACATACCAAGGCATTAGAACAAAGTTCTTTACAAAGATAACATGTGTACTCCAAGATGTTGAATCACTGTCTGACCAGAATAAAACATGTACTTGGAGAAAATAGTGCCAGCAGCATAGAAGCAGCGAAATATGTGAGCGCATGTCACAGCCTAAGAGACAACAACAACACATAGCAGCTGTTCCTCTCAGCTCACTCTGATTGCTCCTCTACTTCATGTGTCTTCCTTTCTTTCTTTTTACATGTGATACTTGCGGTGAGCGAGCAGACAGCTGTTTGCAGACGATCGACATTGAGCGGATGAAACCCTGTGACTGGTGTGCACATATACAATGTAGGTTTCAGTTTGTCTCTCAATAAACCCATCTTTAAGCAAATCTAATGCAAGTTCAGGGAAAAGGAGTTCCCGTAGTTACTGACGACAGAATCTAGATAGGATGGGAAGTTCTCCAGTGCACTTGCACAGTCGCAATGTAAAACCAAAAGTAAATCAAATATGACATTTATCAAATAATGTGGGTTTTGAGCTTTGAAAACATCATGATCTTCAGTATTCCTGGCACTTCATTCCTTCAGGTAAAGACTAGCAGTTTCCCAGGTCAGCCCTCTGGCCGTTACCTTGACGGTGAGACTGACTATTGATCGCTCGCTGTCAAAGCCTGATCTTTATCATGACAACGTGTTCCTGTGTCACACGCCGTGTTTAACGAGTATACATCTGATTGCTAAAATGCATTGCTGTATTGCAAAGAGGAAATGCAGTGTATCTTGCTTCTCTCATATACAACTGGGTCAAACTAATTGGTGCCTGATTGTTAGTTAGTAAAAAAATGCACTGGCACAGAAACATAACCCTGCTTCACACTATAGAGTATTACATATCTTCGAGATAACACTCTCTGCATCGTTCAAATTCACATACTTTTTCTTAAAACAAGGTTTGGAGAGTCCAGAATGATGGAATAAAAATGTGTATTGCTTATAACAAGGTTATGTTAAGTGTTAAGTACATTTCAAAAAATGATAACAGATATATCACTGAGAAACACTGTGTGTAAAATGGACATAGAGGTTCATGTCCAGATTCTTTTTTTTTACATCTGATCTTAGGAACTACTTTTAGAGGCCATGAACTTCAGTTCAGGTCACAGTAGTAGAATACACATCTATCCTTCCTAACATGATTTCACCAGCAGACTTCCTGTGCAGACATACAAACATAATCTGTGTAAGCGATGGCTGTAGTAACTGTAGTAACTGTCTTAACCTAACCCAGCTGCCAGTACCAATAAGATACTTACCTTGTTGTTTGGTAACTCTTCACTGAGGTACCACTGTCGGATATCAATGTTACCTTTGACTTTCGCCGCACTGCCACTTTTACTGATATTATATATGTACATTTACCTGTTAACATTCAGAGTTTAACTCATGTCCTTCTTTGTATTCATATTATTACGGTATTTGTATTCTTATTTTATCTTTTTTTTTGTATTTTATTTTTATACTTATTATCCCATGTGTACTACTTGTGTTTCTGTCTTATTGTGTTGCTGTTATGACACCTATGTCCCTACGGGGATAAAGGTCCATCTTATCTTATCTAATCATCAGCTGCAGTACTGCCTCCCTGGAGCCGGTATACAGATTCAGAAGTTTCCCCATTTCAAAAAAGGACAAGAAGAAAAGGAAACATTTACTGTCAACCCAACAACACACAAAAGGACACATGCATAATTGTATTATGCATTTGTCCTTTGGTGGTGACCAGGGTGGAATCTTTTTTATATTTGTTTTATTTTGTTTGTGAAAAGTGTGCGTCACCGCTCCTCGGGACCAGGGATTTAATGTTCAAAAACAAGGAACAATACAATAACGTTCATGTGACCCACTTCTAGAGCTAAGCGAGGGATTCCTCTCTAACAGAGCCTGTATTTTAGACAGCAGCTCAGGCTTTAAAATGTAAACTGCAAACTGCATGTCTCAGAGGTCCGGATGAAGGAAAACCAAGCTCCTGCTCTGCGGACATGGTTTGGTGATTAATGGTTGAGGACAGGGAGCAGAAAAAGCTCCTGCTCTGTGGACATGACTTTCCCCTAAAAAGCTATTTTAAAATGATTGGCAGTATCATTAAAAACAGATTGTTGATGATCAGTTTCCAAAGTTCCACTCAGTAGATGCAGAAGGATATGATGTCTGTGGAGAGATGACTGTGGTACTCGAAGCCAATTACTGTAAATCAGAGCGGTTCTAGCTCTGGGGATTGTTAGCCAGCCAGACCAATACACAGGGCTGGCTAGCGAACATGAAGCATATAACGTTAGAGAAAAACATTTCCCAGTAACATGTTCTGTGGTGTGTGTAGTTTTGGGGAGTCTCCCAGCAAGCTTTCTTTTCAAATCTATTTGCCAAATGCCCTTTTAAAATCCTAGCGTGGAAGTGTTGGGTGTTGTTTGGCTGTTAAGGTGTCAAAGCATGAGGTTGTGTGAGTCCACCATGTTGATGTAGGGGTGTGTATGTGTTTGCTTTGCAGAGGACCTAGAGGGCTCCCTCCAACTCTCACCCAACACCCACACAAGGCGCAACAGGCTGTGAGAAATAAGTGCAAAGCATTCAGAAAAAAAGATCAGGAAAAGGTTTGTAGAAAGGGAGCGGTTCTGATGCCCTGAGTCTGATTGAGATGAGAAAAAAGAGGAAGAGAGGGGCACAGGGGGCTAAAGGAAAGATTAGTGCACCAAGGAGCTCCCATTTTGCTCTCAGCAGTGTCTTGTCCAGAGCATTGTGCCAGTAACAGCCGTCAGAAGCCTTACCTGGGATTCCACCGGGTCTGTCTGCCCCGTGTTACGGCTGCACCGCGGTTCTGTTCCGACCTCCTACAGCAGGGGTCGGCAACAGGCGGACCGCGGTCCGGATCCGGACGCCGACCTATACGGACCCGGACCTATATTAATAGGGGATTTCAATTTTGACGGGGCGATTCTATTTTGACCGCCGCCGACAGGGGGCGAAAGAGACGTGTGAGCGATTCAGGGAGAGAAACACAGAAGAAGAGACGAGGGAGCGGCAGAGAGAAGCGGAGAGGAAAGTGAGTGAAGAGCGATACAGGGAGGGAAGACGGAGAGGAGAGTGAACAGGCGTGTTAGCGGCAGACAGGGAGAGACAAATATTTACACATGGCGCTCTCCAAGAAGAGGAAAGTGGACAGTGAGAACAGAGCTTTTAACCCTGAGTGGACTCGTTCATGTTCCTCCTGCCCTCTGGGAGCACAGAGCCAGTGTTTCTCATTTGTTCAGAGACCGTGGCGCTCATTCAAAGAGACAACACGCCACTATGAGACAAAACACAAAGTGTTTGACCAAACATTCCCTCTCAAGTGAGAACTGAGGTCACAGAAAATAAGCAGTCTCAGAGTCAGAGCCCGATATGATCAGTCCACCAGGGTCAACATTAAAACGAAGTATCGTTCCAGGGCAGGCTAACCGAGGCTAACCAATGAGCTAACCGAGGCTAACCAATGAGCTAACCGAGGCTAACCAATAAGCACCTGCATGTGTGTATGAGAATGGCCCTGACACCATTTCAACCCAGATCCAAACTCCTGGCAGGACAAGCTCGAGCTCAATTCTCGCACTGAACAGAAAAAAGTGAGTGAGGGACTGCAATATAAGAGGGAAAGAAAGAGAAACTTTAAAACTGTTCACTTGTTATGATGTGTAAAGACTGATATTGTTCTATAATCGTCTGAAACTGTTAAGCCATGATGTGAAACGGTTAACAAAGAAAAAGGGAAACTCAAGCTGCTGCTACGCTTTATTTTATTTATCTAAAATTAAGCACTTTTAAGATGCACATATTTTCAAAAGCTATTTTATTTATTTTCTCCTATTTCATTTGTAAATGCAGCCAGAGAGGAACATTACACGTATCCACAGTATTTACTATATATCTGTATAGTTCAATGTTAATAGACAATAAATATTGTTGTTTTTGAATTTTACTTTCTTTATTTGACTGGCAGTCAGTTGTTGATGACATGCAGACGTTGATAAAGCTGCAGCTACTTCAATATCACACTAATTCATAAAGCAACTTAGACATGTTGAAGTTCCGGACCTTTGCATGGGGACATTCTCTCTAAGTTGAAGACCCCTGTCCTACAGCGTCAAAACCCACCGGGCGCGTTTCAGAAGCGGAGCGTCTTGCCTGCCGGCTCGCAGTTTTTGTTGATTTGGTCAGATTTCCTGGACAGGCTACTTTGTGCAGACAAAGTTAATAATAATTGTAATAGTCCAGTTATAAACGACATGAATCAAAGATGTGTTGCTGTGTTTAGTGGTGAAGAAATGCATTCATCATCATAATTATTCTATATATATAATTTACACAGTGCCTGTAAACCGGAGGAGAACGCTGGCATTTCTCCTCCTACTTGAAAGACTACGGAGGGATAGGGTCTGCAAAATTAGTTTATTTTGGGGATTGACAGGATGCTCTGACCGGTCCACTTCCTACCCTGCGCTATGCAACGCCTCGCGTCGAAAATAGACCAGCCGCCTATTTGTAGTGGAGCCCAGCGCCGAGATGCTTCTGGGACATTACATCACATGTCACTTGTTAGGCGCTTTTATCCAGAGCGACTCACATACTCAATACTGTGGGCGATCCCCACAGGAGCACTTTGGGTGAAGAGTCCCAGGGACACAACGACATGCTGACTGCAGTGGGGTTTGAACCTGTGCTCCCTGATCCCAACACCAACGCTCTATCCACTGCGCCACACGCCTCCCCAATGTGAGTCATGTGGACATTTGCACTCGCACCTGTTTCCATCTTCTAGAGAGAGAGAGGGAAGCGTTTGATTTCATCCTATCTCGTGACTGAGGGTTATGAGGATTACTCTTTTGTTATTCATTTGTACATAACTCGTTGTTGAAACACTTGACTTTATCTGGAGGAAGGAGAGACCTGGGGCCTATGCTACGAACCTGGTTCAACCTAACCTGGATATGTTTGAGTTAGCCGGTTGGCCTAATCCAAAACATACGCGCTCTCGCTAAACTGTCCTACGACGCTGGTTATCAAGTGGATCGCTCAAGCCAGCCGTGTCCTATCTAGTTAGGTGCGCGTTCACATGAAAGGGGTGGTATTTGGAGCATTCGACCAATCACAGACATGGAGAAGCGCACTGACAGCGCAGCGTCATACTTCCTGAATGAAAAGTGAACTTTAATACTAGTCAAAAATGAAGAAGTTAAACTTTAAACATCCATGACTTAAACACTTTATCCAGGATCAAAGCCACATAGCTGCACCTGCAAGGTGAATACAGCTGGGAACAGAACAAGTGTTTGAATGCGTACATCAACAGGTTTATGATATCACTGCCCCGTCTAACACACGATCTGACTTCAATTACATTTGTCTCGAGTGTTTCGTCAACTTAATGTGTTGCTTAAAATAATACTTCTGCATCCAGTCTGTGACACTGTGAGTGTTGCACGGCCAGATACGGCTCAGCTGACTCAGATAAGGAGATATATGATACATTATGAAGTGATATGCCGCGGACTGTACTTAATGTACTCTGATCCGGTTACTTATGTTGTGGCCGATATTTAAGTAAGCTTTCTTAACGCTAATGTTATAATAGTCAGATTGCTCTGAAGATGGAGGTGATATTCTATTAATGTTCACGTTCACACAGTCGGTGATTTTTGCCGGCCGTCTTTCCTGCGACGGCAGCTTTTCTGTATTTCCTTTCTCCTGTAATATGACTTGATCGCTTTAAACTCCGCACACTGAGCTCTGATTGGTCAGCAGGCGGTGCTTTCACTGAGTTGAGCTCTTAGCCTGCAACCTAACCTGCTCCCGACCAGGTTAGCTGCTTAGCATATATTACCATGGAGATCTAGCCTGCTAAAAAGAGAACCAGCTTCGGATGACCGGAAAGCCGGAGTTTTCCCTGAATTTAGCCGGCTAAGCGAAAATCCTGCTTCGCAGTATACCCCCCTGGTTTAACTTATTTAAATTATAAAACATATTATCAATGAGTTTGGTACACATACCTGAGCTTTATAACACACAGTCTAATAGGTAAAAAGTGTTTCCTAAAGACTCACCATTCTATTGCATTCTGGCTGTGAGCACCAGAGAACTAGATTACTAAGGGAACTGTTACTAAGGGAACCATCCACCCAGCAACTTGAAGCTAAGACACTGATTCCACCAAAAAAGTCATCCTTGCTGTCGTAGCTCACCAAGCGCAAACATCCCTGAACGTCACCAATCGCTCCGGTCCAGCTGTGTGCGTCACTTTTTAGTGTCCCCTGGGCTGCAGTCGAGTAGTCCATTTAGCTTAGGAACCTTCCTCACGGAGTGAAATGACCGGGAAGTCCCTCAGTGGCAGCCATGATAAGTGTCGTTCCAATTCTCTGATAGGAAAGGAAGTTTCAAACTTCCTTTATAACCTCCTTTAGCTTAGGAACCACTGGACCTCTCTTTACGGAAGGAGAGGACAAAATGCTGCCCCACAATGCCTTGCGGCCGCAGCATTTACCATTACATGTTCGTCAGTATTATAATCAAAGAGAGAAATATGAACATTAGTTTTTACTGAAATGAAAAGTCAACATTTCACAGTCTTTACTGAGCTGTGTGGGGTTTGTTCAACTTTTAAAAGATGTTTGAATGGTGATATACACAGTGATAGATGTTAAGGACTAACGTTTATAATAAATACATTTGTATTGATTTTAAGATATTTTCATAGTTCATACAATCATACGTATTGGGATCATTTGTATTAATGTGGACCGGAGGGAGAGGGTGACGAGCATAAGTTTCACTTTCCTTTTTTATTTCAATCCCAACTTTGGTCCTGAAGAATATGTTTCTCTGTTGTCCACGTTCATAAAGCAAAGCAGCAGCATCAGAGCACGGAGCAGAGTCTCTAGATGAGTCCCTCGTTCTTATTGAACATCCATGTTGTAGTCCGCTATAGAAAACTGTAGTTTCCATGGTTTCCCCACAGCAGCAGACGCACAAAATGAAGTCCGCTGGCGCATCACAAACACGTCGGATAGTGAAAGTGCAGTCGGATTCTCTAAAGCACCGCAGTCTCTTCTCCTAAGTCCTTTTGAATTCTCCTATCCACTATCCCCTAACCCCGTGACGTTTCACTCAGAGGTCAAGGAATAGGAGATAGGGTTAGACGATAGGAGCTGATTTTTGGACTATTCGACTGCAGCCCTGGTCTCCCAGCTGTGTGCGTCACTTTTTAGTGTCCCCTGGTCTCCGTTGTGTTTTGAGCTTCTTTCTGCGTTTTGTATTTGCAGCATTTACAAAAAAACGCTGCAAATACAAGAAGCTTTTTCAAGCTGGTGAAGATGTTTCTTCATCAGCTTATGTGTTGGCACATTTCTGAAGCTGCAGCACCTTTCTCCAAATGTAAATGCTCTGGGCTGTTGTAGCGTGTGTGCAAAATAAAATAACCCTGATGATGTCATCAAGGCTATCTAAGATCTGGATAGCCTTGAACCCTTTGTCTGCCTAGAAAGCACAGAAAGCTCTTATTAAACGAACAAAATGATGGCCTACAGTCCGAAAGTAACACAGAGTTGCAAAGTTTGAAATGTAATCATTTGGCAGGATGCATCCGAGCACATATGTTGTGGTGAAGGACGACAGATTGCCTGCTGGGTTACAGAAGGCAAGGTTGAACACTTTAGACTTCAGCCACACCTTAGAGGAACTTTAACTGGCCCCAGATGCAGGAGCAGCTGCGTCTAACAGATCTAATCAATAATGCAGCCGTTCCTCAGGGGATCCTCTGCAAGCCCAGCTGGAAGATGTCTTTCTGTGTTTTCTAGTAAATGTACGTTTTCTTACACAGCAGCTCACATATGAATTGCCTTTTTTCTCCAGCTGGAGTTACAACACATGCACTTCATAACTCCAGCTCAGGAAGCCTTTTAATTCACTCAGTGGTTTTCATTTGAAAAGGTCTGATGAGGTGAAACACCTAATAGCCGCTTTCACACCAAGTACTTTGCCGTACTTAGTTCCCAGCACTTATGGCGCATTTCCACTTTAGCGCGGAGCTCGCTTTAAGCGTGCCGTGCCCGGCCCGTTTTTGGTTGCGTTTCCACTTGGCATAGTTCCGGCTAGCGGGTACTATTTCACAGTTTTTCTGGCCCCATAAAATTGAGGTTCTTTCCAAGCCAATAACCGGGCTGAGTCGGGCTGAGTATGCTAAACTAGAGAGAGAATCGCTGGCAAGGGGGCTACAACTATAACAAGATGAACATATTTGACCGTGATTTAATTGTAATACACGTTTCAAAATGATGCCGAAGTAACAACATACTGATACCGGTTAGTAAACACCATGAATTAATGCTTTGACAAATCTGCAGACAGACGGCAGGCAACATTTTTTTTTTAATGCGTGTTTTCTGAATGGAGATTGGCTAAACTAACGCAGTATATGCTCCGACCGTCCACACTCACAACAACGGCCTACAGACATAAATAAACCATTGACTGTATTCACCATGACACAGACAGTCTGTGGTTTGTACTTGTTTCACTTTTGTCTAGTTTCTGAACAGATATGAGGAGGCTCTGCAGTGGAAGTGCGCCATTAGTTCCCCCATGGAACTAAAGAGCAGATCGCGTTCACACCGGAATAAGCCCCTGAGGGAAGATTACGCAAATGATGCCGCTGACGACACTTCTTCTTCTTCTTCTTCTTCTTCTTCTTCTTCTTCTTCTTCTTCTTCTTCTTCTTCTTCTTCTTCTTCTTCTTCTTCTTCTTCTTCTTCTTCTTCTTCTTCTTCTTCTTCTTCTTCTTCTTCTTCTTCTTCTTCTTCTTCGGGTGTACTGGCAGGCCGCAAATAACTTCACGGCGTACCCAAAGTCTTTTTTTGGTGTGAACACAAAATCCCAGGAACTATCGGAACTAAAAGGGAAAAGTACGGGGAAAAGTACTCCGGTGTGAAAGCGCCTATTGATTGATCATTATTCTCAGGAAAGGTCATGCATTTGAAATGAATGAGGCAAAACGGGGGAGGGGGGCTGGATGGGAAATGTGCAGCAATTAAATTATAATGCGGCAAGAGGCGGAGTGAGGAGGGGCTTCAAGTGTAATAAACAGCACATTCAGGGAGTAAACGTGAGCCACCAACAAGGGAAGAAAAGGGCAAATGTTTCTGCTGGAGGAGCAGTGTGAGGGTGGGGGGGAGTGGAGGGCGTACTGGCTGTGGGCTGCTGTTGTGTATTTCCAACCCAGTCTCACGGCATTTCGTGTTATAGTCACGACATTTAATCTATTGATTCGTGTTCACCAACACGATTTTCCCCTTTTTTTTGTGTCACACAGAACGATTTTAAAAGCAATGTATTTCTATTGGTAGTATGTTTCGTACCTGCGTCTTTTTCTCCGGTCGGGTCGTGGAAGACCGGAAGCTGTGGGGTTCATAAAAACATGTTCTTACTCAATATCAAGCCACGATTATTGTTTTTATTTTAAATCGTATAATTTCGGACTTTTGTTGCCGTCTGTGAGGAAAATAAATGGGGCTCAGAGCCTCAGGATACTGACATCTGTATTTTTTTAAATATTTTTTTCCTTCTAATTTGTTATTCTTTTCTAAATAACACACTGTTATTTACTCACCAATAACACACAATTATCCTTGTTTTTATTTATTTGTTTAATTCCTTAATCTCTGGCTTTTTTGGCGTCCGTCAGGAACTGAATGTCAAAATAAAAATAACCGGAAACAGACGTAGGCCTGTAATGTAGGGACATTTCGAGCATCATTGCTATGGTTTAAGCTCGCTGATTGGATGTTTTAGCTGCAATGCATGTAGGGATATGGTCTTAATGCGATATGAAATCCGAAAAACATTTCTGAGTTTAGGATTGCCGAAGACACTACACTACCCATAATCCCCAGCTATCGTTTAGGACTACTATCCCCGTGATTAATCTTCAAGCTCTGGGATTGGATGTTGGAGTGGCAGTGCGCCAAGGTTACGCTGAGCGCCAAACAGCTGTTTGAAATGGAACGAAACCACGGCAGACTATCCAAAACTGGAATCGAACGCCCCCCCAGAACTACACATGCTGGTGTTTCGCAAAATGTTCTATGGGACGTCTCTACTGAACGTTTTTCCCACAATTTCTCTATAGATCAGATAGAGAAAAGAGACACACTCACACGGGACACAAAGAACAAACCACAGTCTGCATGCACAGGTGACACAGAGGCACACTGGGGAATGACTGCTTTACAATATCAACAGAGCATGCTGCTACTCATGCTACACGAGCTTCTAATCAGTCAACAGCTTATTGACGTCAAGAGAGTCAAACATGGGAAGAGTGGAGTGCTACATATTTAGTTACAGAGCAACATGGCAACCCTTCGTTTAAAAAAAGAAAAGATTGCTCATTTGGAAAATATAATTCTCTTTAAGGGGGCCTTCTCCTGCTGATGTTCAAGTTCGTAATGGTATTAAGTGTCTCTACTGGGACATGTCTCCATGCTTTAATGTTCAAAAAGCTCTTTATTTTTCTCATGCTGCCTGTGCTGCAGCACCTCTTTTCACCCTCTGTCTGAAACCAGAGCCCAGTCTGCCCTAACCCTTGGTTAGCTGGCCGGCTCTGTTGTGATTGGTCAACCCCTTAGACATGCCCCGCCCCTTTGCCTACCAACTACAATGTGTGGAAGTGCTAGCAACTACAAGCGAGTGTTACATAGTGATGTCACTATGTCCCAGAGTGAACAAAGGAGTCCAATGGAGGCAGGGCCGGTTCTAAAAAATGTGCTGCCGAGATTTTAGCTGGCTAACTCTAAAACACCCAGTGGCGACCGGCCCGTAGGGGCGCTAGGGGCGCCGCCCCCCCTCTTCCCACATTTTAGATTGTCATTACAAATTAAAAAAAATATTTTCATTTTTATTTTTAATAAACAAGGTACATATAATATAGTTGGTATCAGAAAAATGTATAATCTACAATAAAATCTCATTTAAAATTGTGTTACGATGTCTAAAGTTACTGATAAGTCATGTGTTTCCTGCCTGGCCGCAGAAATCTTTTTCATTACCCTCTCTCGTCTGGGCAGTAAGAAAATAGCCCTAAGTGCAGCAGCAGCCAACCAAGTGCTGACTGTTGCTACCTGAAAAGTACTATGCCGCCGAAACATAATTTCAGCCAATCAGCGTCGTCAGATCTGATGGTCCAAGGGCTACAATTTCAGCACCCGGCCCAAGGCAGTCTGTGAGTTGTTTTGACTCGTATCCAAGGAGACAAAACAGGGATCATCAATTATGGATCATCAATAATAATAATAATAATTATTTTTTCAAAGTGACAGACACGTAAGCGATAATGTGTAGCGACGCGGTCATTATGGGGAAAAGAACACCGACAGGCCGATCAGGAGCCCGACGCGAAGACTGAAAACACCCATATGAAAAAGATCATTTTACACTTTAATAATCATAAGTATGTGAACCAATAACCTACCATAGCGAATAAAAAATAAATGTCACTTATTTTATTTTTGTTGTTCATTCATTTCTTATTTTACCTAGTTAACATTTATTTATGCATATTTGTTTATCTCTCCAGTTTAAAACGATATGTCTGGTTTACTGTCCGATAGTATACATTGGAATGATTTCAAACCTGTTTGACCTCTCTCTCTCTCTCTCTCTCTCTCTCTCTCTCTCTCTCTCTCTCTCTCTCTCTCTGGCTGTGAGCTGCGGGCGCCAGATAAGCCAAAATCCCCCACTTTCATCACTTACAGCGCCCGTCATCCAGGCAAATGAAAAGTGTAACCGGGGTGAAAAGGGTGTTACATTTACTTAATGACTGTTGTTACATCAAGGCCGAAAATTAGGATGAGCGTCAACGATCAAAATGATTGTATCCCTCCCAGAGCTACCTGCGCAGCGCGAATTGTTTCTCTCTCCATTCAGCAACCAAGGTAACCCCCCCCCCCCCTTATCCCCTGCATCTCCTCCGAGAGCACCATTGTGTTCTTTTTAACCAAATCTCTCTCAGAGGGGCGTGGGGAGGGGCTCCTTATTTTCATCTAAAGCAACAGACAGAGAATCAGCACTTTGGAAACAGGGCTGAAACAGAGGGGATTATGGGTAATGCTGCAATGATCTGTTTGGTGTTTCAGCCAAACAATTCAGAGACATGGTCTGTATATATCTGAGACCAATAATATATTGTTGTAAGAGAGTATAGAGGGACATTAATATATCTTAAATCTGTCCTTTCCTCTTTGTCAAAACACCCGGTGGTTTATACTTCTATTTATTAAGTCAGAGTTCTGTGGGTTGCTGAGTCTTATTCATAAACATAGTACATTTGTTCCCATTATGTTCAATAATATTGTAGTTTGGAAGTACTGTATGTTTAGCGTTGCCAAATTTAAAAAATGCAAAGCCTATTCGCACCGTGTTGCAATTTGCATCTGTGTTTTGTTTAATGTTTAAATGGTCTAGCCTTATTCACATTTTGTTTCTTTGTTCTTTATTTGGCAAATGTTTGAATAACCTTGCAAAGTCAAGCCATTTCTTCACAATTAAGCCTTCATCTAGCAATAATTAGGGCATTGTGAAATAAAGTGTGACCATTTTTTAATATATAATTTGTTATGCTCTGCTGAGATAGCAATTTTTATATCGCCATATATCAAATTAGACTGTCCCCATTCTGTCAAGATGTGAGAAAGCAAGCCAGGAGGGTGGAGGTTCTTTCTTGGCTGGGAATGGATTTGTTTTTCTTTCTTTTCTCTGGAAGAATGTGGGTCACAAGCAAGAGCCCATGACTGTAAATTAGAAGCATCAGAATTAATTTAATTATTATCATTATTATTATTATTATTAATAACATTAATTAATATCTCTAATTTCTGAAAGCGTTCGGCATTTTTGATACATTTCAACTGAAGTCAGCTAATTGTGCATCAGGTGAGTGATATATGCTTATATCCAATTTTGAATGTCCTGCTGTGGTATTGAGGGAACCTCCTGTAGAGTAAGGTCACTAGGAAACTCTTGATGAAACATATAACGTGTAATGAGTTCATGCCTTTGTTAGGCTACCTTTTCCATGCATGCTGCCCTGAAGCGGCCTCTCAGGGGTGAATACACCCTCAGTCATAGCCATGTCAGGCTGGTGATAGATCCTGTGATAATGCCATGCTGTCACGGTGGTGCTGCTGATTATTTTGCTCTTACTTGATGAAAACTGGGTGGGAGAAAATGAAAGCACTGTCTCGGGGCTTTGTTTTCAAAGTAGTGACGATCAAAGCAGAAAGAAACACAAAGACATGCCTGACATATCTATTGTTGTTATGAGAAGAAATACATTACAGTTATTTTAAAACCATATGCTTTAATCGCTACATTGGATAGCTTCATTGCATATTATGCCTTAGTTAAATAATAATAACATGTTTGCTATGCCTTGATTAGTTATAACTTATATTTTACCTACATACCTATGTTGTTACTAATTCAACAGAGGAGGATCCCTCTCCAAGGACGGACAGACATGTAATGGATGTCGTCTGTAAATTAAGAAGCCAATACATTTAAAACCTAGGCAGTCCAAATGCTTGAAAATGTGTCTATAAGTAAGAAGATAATTAATCCAGGTGGATGTCATCAATCCTCTGGGTGCCATCAAAGAAGTAGAAAGGTGAGCGTCAGGCAGGACCCCAGCGACAAGGTCTTAAAGGTGTCATGGCCATTTCTACTGATCATAATTCCATTGTTGAGGAATACTAAAATATATGTATATTGTGCAATTTTCCAGACTCACATTGGTTTCTCATACAGCATCTCTGTATAGTCTGTGTATTCACCTAAACGGCTTGTTGGAGCTCCTGCCCCCCTCCCTGTGAGCCCAGTGTGCTCCGATTGGTCAGCTCGGCCACTCTGTTCTGATTAGTCAACCACCAGAGAGGCTCCGCCCATGTGCTTTTTTCGGCTCTCAGCGGAACTTCAGTTTTACAATGGCGTCGGTACAGCCGTATATGTTATACGCTAACTAACCAAACTGTACCTACAACTGTTGTTATTGAGGTGCACTTGTGGAAACTGCGCCATGATGCTGACCGAAGTGGAAAACATCTGTTGCAAAGAAACTAGAAAGGTAGCCAAGCTGACAGTTACAACATTATGTAGCCAGCTAGCTGAAAACAGCAACAGTAGCACACAACATTATATGCCAAGATATACACCATACGTATCCCACACCCTGCAGAACCTCCATAACATGTACAGATTTGATTATAGACCTTTGAGGTGTAGAACGGAAGAAGAGTCCTACAGACCCCGTCCCCCCCTCCCCCACCCCAGAACTACACATGCTGGCTATTGTGTGTTTTGCAACATGTTCTATGGCACGTCTCTACTGGGAGTTGTAGTTTTAAAAGACGTTTTCGTATTTCCCATAATAAGAAGTTGCCAGTATTAAACTGTGTAGGGATAGGAAA
The DNA here is from genome assembly GCF_902827115.2 of Pseudochaenichthys georgianus. Lineage (NCBI taxonomy): Eukaryota > Metazoa > Chordata > Actinopteri > Perciformes > Channichthyidae > Pseudochaenichthys > Pseudochaenichthys georgianus. The sequence goes on from NC_047516.1 coordinate 38,218,313, forward strand.
CATTCAAATTTAAAACATATAATTAATAAATGGGTGAAAATTGCTTGTGTCCATAATGGGCAGCATTAATATATATACCCACATGCCAGCTAAGGTCAGAAGAGCTTTATTTAACAGCTGGTCTTATGTTTGTGACCCCTGTTGTTCATTGATAAGCCTGAAACATGCACTTGTCAAGGTTCAGAGGCACATTTAGCAAATATGGCAGTAGCCATCGATCAGCTTAAGATAAGATAAGATATATACTTTATTGATTGAAGTTGGAAACATTTGCGTTACATCAGCATGTGTAACAGTTGTGCACCGTTATCAAATCAAGTTTTATTTATATAGCACATTTATAAACGATTTTTGGTGGAGCCAAAGTGCTGTACATATAATAAAAATAGCCTACAGTCGAGACACTTTACAGCAAATACAACAGCACAGATTGTTCAGAATATCAGTATGAGAAAAACGACACCCTCTGTCCTTAGACCCTCTGTCCTTAGACCCTCAGTCCTTAGACCCTCTGTCCTTAGACCCTCACATCGTACAAGGAAAAACTTCCAGAGAAAACCCAGTTTAAGGGGAAAAAATGGGAGAAACCTCAGGGAGAGCAACAGAGGAGGGATCCCTCTCCCAGGACGGACAGACGTGCAATAGATGCCGTGTGTAAATTGAAAAGATGATACATTTGCAACATAAGTAGTCCAAATGTTTGGAAATGCATGTGTGTGTAATAAGAAGATGAATCTACGAAGATGTCAACTACAATATTTTTTAACTGTTATGGTGTAAATATACCAATATACTGATTGGATCAAATATAAAATTCAGCCGAATTAGTATTGATACTGCAAGGAGACTTATATTGTGAAGAGAAATTTAAGATGTTGTTTAATTGATATATTTATGATCCACGTCACATATTCAGTTTCGGCGGAAGTTCTTCCAGTTTGTCTAGAAGTCTTCTCATCAGGGCTCTATAAATAGAGAACTACGGCAGATATGTGATATTTAATGCAGCCGAACCGTGTATTACAATGCCGTTATGTGATGACCTCCAAAGAGAAAAGCAAGCAAAATCGGAAAAAGTATTATTTTATTTTTAAACTAAACTAAAATGTCCGTGCGGAACAATATCCCAGATCCGTGGGTGAATAATGTCAATCACCACATCACACACATCCCTTCACATTTAAATTTGTATTTACATTAAAGTATTTCGTGAGGCCTTCTAAAATGTTTTTAAATATAATTAGGGTTGTAGTTGAAGAGTTTGTTGCCTGGCAACGCAATCGCACAACGGCATGTCCATTAATTCCACAACCACACACATGGATCGATTTAATACATGAATGTAGCCTTTGTTTCTGCTAAAAGAGGTGTCAACCAGCTGAGGCAACAAGAAAATCGGCGAAATCGAGTGTGACTATTAAAAAATTAATAATTATTATATTAATATTGACAATAACAACCGACCGTCGGGGTAGAGCATTTGCCGGGGAGCGTTCTCATGGTGTCTATTATCAACGCTATGGGAGGTCTATGAAGGTCTATGGGACGCCCTGCCCGTTGAAAACTGACTCTCAAGGGGTACCCTGTGCGTAATAGAGTGACGGGGAGGGGCCCTGACCGACCGTCAACATGTGACGGGTTGGGAGTGAGAACGTGTTGTAATAAACTACTACTGTGTTTGATGAAAAAAATCAAATCATGGTTTTCTATATATGAATGATATGTTATATGCTGTTATAGGAGCAAATAATTCAGAGAAGAAAGGCTACTAAGTATTTCCATCAAACTTTATTTTTAGAAATGAACAAAATGAACATGAGTAAATATACATATATACACTGTATATCATCCATTGCTCCCCTTATAGGCCTTTTCGGCATCTTGCCTATCGCAGCTTTGTAAGCTGGTGCCGGGGCTTTTTAGGACGAGGCATCAGAGTGGTCATCCCGTCATGTGTTGTCCGCCAGATACGCCAGGAGTTTCCTGATCAGGCTGGATGAAATCAAATGCAAATCACAAAATATTAGAGAAACGTTATCTAGACATCATTTTAAATAAATCCAGGGCACACGTAATTATAATTGGGAATAGGGAACATTTAATATACATCCAGTATATCATGTCAAAATCATCAAATGGAAGTTTACCCCATGACCTTTCATTAAAAGATGCTGTTGATGGAATTAGCATGAACTTTACTGACGTGGGTAATGCGTAGCTAAACATCAGTGGTCAATAGGGTTGCCAACTTCCAGAAATGGAGAAACGGGACACATGCATGTGTCCCCCGCACGCGCGCGAAGATTTTCGAGTTTCTGGCGGATTTAGTTACTTTTCTTTGTTACTTTATTTCGGGGTTAGGGTTATGTTATTTAATTCTTTTGGGGGAGCCAGGCCCCTAGGGTTCGAGGGGTCAAACCCCCCGAAACCCTCAAAATGCATAGAAAACTAGGCATACCTATAACCCAATACAAACACACAATGATCTTACACCTGCATTAGGCTACTACATCACATTGTACTCAGCATGTTCAAATCGGATAGGTGGGCACTAGGGACATCTGGGCACCTCGATGTACAATTGGCTATTTTGTCCAAAATGTTAACAAATAAATATTTGAAAAATGGTATTAAGTAATGCAAAGTATACATGATGTGAACATGCACGGTACATCATTATTAGACTTAATGTTATCCTTCAACCAACCATTTCCCCAGCATTTTCCCATCAATCAGCTGACTGACTCTCTCACACACGACATATCTCCACTCACGGGCTTAACCCAACTGTGTTTTTCTTCCACTGTTTGTTGTAAGACACAAGTATTTTCTTTTTAGAAGGGCCAGGGCCCAGAACCACATCCTCTCTCTCTTCTCCTCTTTCATTATCACCTCCTCCACCGGTAGGGCTCATTTTCCCACACGACTGAACAGGCAACACAAACAATGATGCCGCGCCCGCGGCCCATCGGAGAAATTCTCACACACGTGCGAGCATTGTGCCTGCCCTGTCAACTGAGCGGTCCTAGTGCCCTTCGCATACAGCACACAAACACACAGGCACGCACCAGACACACTGCATTGCGCGCAAACAGAAACATATTTTTTATTTTTCCCTTTACACCGGAGTCCGGGACAAACAATGTCCCGTACGGGACACGCCCATTTTGGCTCAAATACGGGATGTCCCGGCTAATACGGGACGGTTGGCAACCCTAGTGGTCAATAACAAGAAGGCTTACCTTCTTCATGTTGGCGGCGTTGTTCCTCATAACAACATGCACCTTGTCATTATCGATGTCCCACTTGGCGAGCATCTCTTCTATAGCATTCCGGATACGCATTGAAGTGTGAGAGCTCACTTGCATGTAGCACCACGTTGTGCAAAGTAAAACTGGAGTCTATCCAGTGGGCAGTCAGGTACGTGTACGTGTACCGTTACACCTCTACTAACCCTATATACTGTGATCAGAATAGGTCCAAGCACTGAGCCCTGTGGCACTCCATGGCTAACTTTAGTTTGCATGGAAGACGCATCGTTGACACATACAAACTGAGACCGTTCAGATAGAAAGGACCTAACCCAGCCTAAAGCGGATCCCTTTATGCCAACTACATGCTCTAGTCTTTGTAATGGTCGATAGTATCAAATGCAGCACTGAGATCAAGCACGATAAGAATAGAGATAAGTCCTTTGGCTGAAGTTATTAGAAGCTCATTTGTGACTTTCACAAGAGCTGTCTCTGTGCTATGATGTGATTAAAGCCATTGAACATTCTTAAATAAATTATTGTTTTTTAGGTAATCACACAACTGTTTTGCAACTGTTTTCTCAAAGATTAGTTAGCTAAAAGAGGTTTTATCCAAGCTCCTTTAAAGGATTGTGGTACATAGCCTGATAATAAAGACATATTAATCGTATTTAATAAAGAAGTGTTAATTAAGGGAACATGCAGTTGTTCAAGGAGAAAAGCAGAGAAGCATAACATGTGTCTTAGGAGCTATTAGCAATTTTCCACAGAGAGACATTTCCTTTTTTAACTAAATTACATGGCAGCTTCTTGGTAAAAGGGTTTATTCTGTTTCAAAGCAGGGCTTCTGTCAGTGCTCAGCTGAAGACAGACCCTCTGACGGGTAGTGCTGTTCTTACCCTACAGGGATAAAAGATCAAATGGAAAATGGTGAGAAAAGCTACATGCTAAGTGACTCTCACACTGGGTTGAAAGAGAACTCATGGCAGTCACTTATCCACAAAGTTTGACATGGCTGTCAAAAGCTCAGCTCACAGGTTAAGTTGTGATTAAGTGTGGCCGTTCCTCCACAGGCCTTCAGAGTGGAACTATGCCTCAGGCAGACTTTTTATCCCAATGATTTTTGTTTAGTTAAGCTACGTTTAATTATGCCATAATGGTGATCAGAGAGCAAACCGTCTATGTCCAGGTAAACATAATTAACTGTGGCTAGTGAAGCCAAGAGTTGACTATCATTATTAAGGCTGTGTGACATCAATGCCCAGACAAAGATGTTCATCTTCAGTTCAGAGTTAACATTATGGTGTGGTACTTGTACTTTACTTGAGCATTTCCATTCTATGATACTTTGTACTTTGACTACAATTCAGAGCTACATTTTGTACTTTTACTCCATTTCATTAACGTAGTACCTTAAGTTACTTTGCTGATATCGAATAATGAAAAAAAAATGTGATAAACACTTAAATCAGACTTTAGTTACACTTGGAATAATTCCACTTGCTACCCAGCAGCATAGTAAGTAATTTAAATAAGTTCAACCTGTACCAGCTGTGATAGCCCTATAAATACATCAATAATTATAATCATAACATACTATACCAGTGGTTTTCAAAGTGTGAGGCGCGCCTCCCCTAGGGGGCGCCAGAGAGCTTCAGGGTCAACACACTCTCACTCCCTACACGTCCAGGAGCGACACTTGGTAAGGGTCCTATGGCGTGCAGTTGGGACGCGCCGAGTCTCCTTCAGCTTCACAAACGGACGCAAAGAGCTTTCAACTGATTGCAATGTATTCCCATCGGCGGCGGTATTTGACGCTCATGGAAGCACCGTCGGCAGCTCTTAAAGGCAATGTGAGCGTCCATTGGATAACGGAGAATTGTACACCCGGAAGTAAGTATTCTCCTTACTGTCGATTGATTTGACAGTGATATCTCCACTACTCATCAACTCAAAAACACCAAGATTACCTTTGTTAATTAAACGACATTGACAGGTTTAAATTGTGTACAATGCTTTTATGTTGTTCCCCTTCAACTCTGAGAAACAACTTGTTTTCTCTGAAATGTGGAGCGCCAAAGAGACTACACTACCCACAATCCCCAGCTATTGTTGTGACGACGCCTGTCCGCTTTGCGACAAACCCCGTGATTAATCTTCAACCTCTGGGATTGGATGTTGGAGTGGCAGCGCACCAAGGTTACGCCGACGTCAAGCGCTTTGAAAGGGAACGAAACCACGGCAGACTATTCAAATGGATACTAATACCCCTGCATTATAGCAACAACAAGAACAACAACAACAACAATAATAATAATAATAGCAATATTAATTGGGAGGGGGGGCGCGGCTGTTCTTATGTTCTCTGAGGGGAGGCTCACCTTCCCACACTTTGAAAAATCTTGTTCTATACGATTCTGAAATTGGCCAATCTACATAATGAGTACTTATATATATATAAGTATATTTAGATGCCAATACTCTACTTTTACTCGAGTAACATTTTAATTGCAGGACTTTTACTTGTAACATAGTATATTTACAAGATCTGAGTGCTTTTTCCACCTCTGCCTGAGAGGAATTCATCAATCTGCAGCTGTGTGTATAAATACACAGATACTGTGTCTATAAGAAATGGATGCTCACTTTCTATCCTGCAGCCCTCTCTTGTGTAGCCTTAATGTCCTTTGTTCTAATCCAACCCACCTGCACAGCAATGCCCCTGGGCTTATTTCCGCTACTCTCCCTAGGTTTCAAAGGAGCAAAAACATTAATGAACTGTTCAATAGACTCAGGCTCTTTGGTCCCTAAAGCAACAGCTAATGGCTTGTGATCTCTCTCGAGTGCTCCCTAAAAACTCCTCAACTGCCGCTCTGTATCAGATCATTATGGAGCCTGCCTTAGCTGCATTTTGCACACAGTCAGTTTATTTTTTAAATATATTATAAAGCCAGTCGCACACCTGATGAAGCTTGAATGCAACGCATATTCCCAGTTCATGTCATGTTACCTTTCATCTCACATGTGTAACCACTGTCTCCAAGCTGTCTTTGTCAAGTGCCACAGGGGTGCAGCTGAGATAGTGTGCATGAATGCCTCACTGGTGGCTCGTTATTAATTATCATCAGGTAGCATTATCAGGCTGATGCAACACAGTCTTGGGAATTTCACACTCCACTGTCACACTTAATTTATTGAGATTTTACTGCTCTGTGCTAACTGGAGATAAAGGCAAGCCCATTTGATGTTTTGTTTCCCAACTAACCCCCCCCCCTTACATTTGTCCAGCTGGTCCAAACACTTCTGTCTCACCCCGTTGAAACCACTACAACTGATGTCCTGTTGGAACCGCTTTCATCCAATATCTGGATGTAACTGACTGCAGTTCAACACACTGACAAAAACTGAAACTTTGTTTCTATAATTAAAGGTTTTATGTCAACAATTTACGCATAATTGTCTTCAGTTAGTTGAAAGTAATACTACTGTATTAAGTTGAAACTAATATTTTTTATTTCAACGTAATATTATTGTTTTTAACTAACACAATTATGGGTAATTTGTTGACATAACACATGTAATTAAAGTCAACGTCTCTGTTTTTTCAGTGCAGTTGTTTTTATTATTTGTTATAAAAAATAAAATAATTGTGCTTGGCTATTTTAAATTCGCTGATTGGGGATATCGTTTGGGAAAGTATCTTTTCTTGTGAGGATTCTCTGACCAATCAGTGTTCAGAGGCGTTTCACCTGCAACTTCTAGTATAAACTTAGCTCCCCAGGAACCTCGACAGAGGTACTGTAGTACCAACAACAGTTACTACTATCAACTATCAGAAGAAGGAGGTCTTCAGGGATTTGTTATCCCGGGGGAGTCCCGAGGCAGCTGCAAGGTACCGACAGGCCCGAAGGGCAGCAGCCTCATCCGTGGCCGAGGCAAAGCAGCGGGTGCGAGAGAAGTTCGGAGAAGACATGGAAAAGGACTTTCGGGCGCCACCAAAGTTGTTCTGGAAACTGTCCGACACCTCAGGAGGGGGAAGCAGGGAACCATCCAAGCTGTGTACAGTAAGGATGGGACGTTGTTGACCTCAACTGATGGGGTGTTAGGGCGTTGGACGGAACACTTTGAGGAACTCCTGAACCCGACAACGCCGCCCTCTATGTTAGAGGCAGAGCTGGAGTATGACGGGGGATCAACACCAATGTCCGGGGGGAGGTCACTGAGGTCGTCAAACAACTCCACAGAGGCAAAGCCCCGGGGGTGGATGAGACCCGCCCAGAAATGATGAAGGCTCTGGGCGTTGAGGGACTGTCATGGTTGACACGTCTCATCAACGTTACGTGGAAGTCGGAAACAGTACCGAAGGAGTGGCAGACCGGGGTGGTGGTTCCCCTTTTCAAAAAGGGGGATCAGAGGGTGTGTGCCAATTACAGAGGCATCACACTACTCAGCCTCTCCGGGAAAGTTTACTCCAAGGTACTCGAAAGGAGGGTCAGGCCGATTGTGGAACCTCAGATTGAGGAGGAACAATGCGGATTCCGTCCTGGTCGTGGAACGACGGATCAGCTTTTTACTCTCGCAAGGATCCTGGAGGGGGCCTGGGAGTACGCTTATCCGGGCTACATGTGTTTTGTAGACTTGGAGAAGGCATATGACCGAGTTCCCAGGGAGTTACTGTGGGAGGTGCTGCGGGAGTATGGGGTGAGGGGGTCTCTACTCAGGGCCATCCAATCTCTGTCCTCCCAAAGCGAGAGCTGTGTCCGGGTCCTCGGCAGTAAGTCGGACCCATTTCCGGTGAGGGTTGGCCTCCGCCAGGGCTGCGCTTTGTCACCAATCCTGTTTGTAATATACATGGATATAATTGCGAGGCGTAGTCGTGGGGGAGGGGGTCTGCAGTTCGGTGGACTAAGGATTGCACCACTGCTTTTTGCAGATGATGTGGTTCTGATGGCTTCATCGGCTGGGATGAGGATCAGCACCTCCAAATCTGAGGCCATGGTTCTCAGCAGGAAACCGATGGACTGTCCACTCCAAGTAGGGAATGAGTCCTTACCCCAAGTGAAGGAGTTCAAGTATCTCGGGGCCATTTTCGTTCCTACCCTCACCTATGTTCATGAAGGATGGGTCATGACCGAAAGAACGAGATCGCGGATACAAGCGGCCAAGATGGGTTTTCTCCGCAGGGTGGCTGGTGTCTCCTTAGGGATAAGGTGAGAAGTTCGGTCATCAGGGAGGGACTCGGAGTTGAACCGCTCATCCTTCGCGTCGAAAGGAGCCAGTTGAGGTGGTTCGGGCACCTAGTTAGGATGCCACCTGGGTGCCTCCCTAGGGAGGTGTTCCAGGCACGTCCAGCTGGGAAGAGACCAAGGAGTAAACCTAGGACCAGGTGGAGGGATTATATCTCTTCGCTGGCCTGGGAGCGCCTTGGGACCCCCCAGTCAGAGCTGGTTGATGTCGCCAGGGAAAAGAAAGTTGGGGCTCTCTGCTGGAACTGCTACCCCCGCGACCCGACCACGGATAAGCGGGAGAAGATGGATGGATGGACTGTCAACCTTTTGTACTATGCTGTGTAAAGGATTTGACTGCAGCATGTTACAAAATAACACCGTGGCACTTTTAGTAGGTCAGCTCTAAAGTGTCTCTGCACTCAAGACAGTTTTGGTATTTTCTTGACAGGGTCCCTGTGCAAGAGTTTCTCCTGATTCTGTCATTCAGTGGATGCAATTCATGTTCACTGTAATGCTGGAGGCAGATGTGTCCTGTTTATAAATGCTTTGCAGTTTGTTATTTATCATTGTACTGACTTTCACATTATGTGCATCAGCACAGTTTCAGTGAGAAATACTTTTCACTATCAGCAGAACTAGACCAGCAAAATGTGTGTAATTGAATAAAACTAGTCCAGCCAGATCTGGAATATTAACAAACTAGTACACATTTATAAAAAAATAAATAACAAAAAATGCCATTCTTTGTTTAGTTCCTATAGTGCTGTCAAAACCCTGCATCTTAAACATGTATTTGTTTCCTTTGCAATACTTTGTTGTTATTATACATGTATGTATGCAAAGCTTGCAAACAGTTAATTATGTAAGGTCATTCACACAACTGTATTTGTATACCTCAGTCACAATAAACATCTTGAATATGTATATGTATACAGCATCATGATCATGCCACTCAAGGTCATATGCCCTACTCTTAAGTGCTGCATGGGAAATATGAGTAGAAATTAAGAAGTGATGTACTTATTAACCAATTGTTTACCCTCCTGTCATATTTGTTTCTCCCCCTTTACTCTGGTGTTCCCAATCAAATCTGAACGCTCTGTTTTAACTAGAAGCTCTTACATTAACACAAAAAACATTAATCATCACCAAATCTTACACGCCGGCCCTTTAAGCCGTAAACAGAATGTCTCAGACTACTGCCCACATGTCACAGGGAAGCTGTAATGTCTCATGATGTTTAGCTGCACTGTGTGTGAGTGTGCATCGAGTGAGGAATGAACACATTCAAAATGCTGATAGCCAACATTTATTGCATACTTTAAATAACAGAATGCTAATAATGCTGATCAGAAAAAGTGAACATAATCCATAGGAGGCAGGGTTTTAACATATATTTCCTGAAATGACAAGAGAATAATTGTGGGAAATTGTATAATAATATGAATTTAAAAAAAGCCATTTAGAATATAATAAAATACAGTGAATAAAACGAACAATAATACATAACTAAAATCACTTAGAAGAAACTGTTTTTTAAAGAGTGATTTACAGAACCTGACAGAGTTTGCAGCCCTGGTCTCTCTTGGTATTTAGTTTCATATGTGGTTTGATAAATATTGGACATACAGTATAATCACCTATGTGCTCTTTAAACATGGATAAATGAAGCGATAGGGTGTGTTTTCTTTTGTTGTAGTTTTTTAGTATGCAGTGGCCGCAGTGTGCGATAAAGCACACGTCCCACCGTCCGGGACGTGTTATTTACAATATCGGACAAGTAGATATTTCAATTGACGTTTTTCACCCTTATTAATTGACAAATTATTGATAACTTCAGTTTACAAAAGGCAGAATTCATTCTCAAATTGTCCGTGTCCGCCATTGTTGTGGTTCTGCTTGTCGATTCCTAAGGAAATGCATCTCGCCGTTTTCTGTACTGTTAGCGGGGCGGGCGGGACGAGTAGCACAGTGGCAGGGTTGGGAAGCAAAACTCGGTTCCGAGTAGGAAAAAATAACAATAGTCCGGTACCGGGATTAATAAGAGTTGTGAGGACAGGACGCCGAGCCCCGCGGACCGCTGCTCTCTCAATAGCCGCTTTCACACCGCAGGACTTGCGGTACTTTAGTGCCGGCACTAAAGTACCACTAAAGTACCACGGCACTAAATCCGCCAGGGGGCTAGTGCCAATCGCATTCACACCGCAGTACTTTCCCTGAGGCACGATTACGCTGACGTCACTTCGTCTTCTTCTTCTTCTCTGGGTTTACTGGCAGGCCGCAAAACCACTTCACGGCGAGTACAACAAAAAAACGAGAGAAGAAGAACTACACGGGGGGGAGGGGGTATAAAGCCCATCCTCTGTATGAGGCGTTTGTTTACTTTCCGACCTCAGACATGATGGAGTTCATAAGGGTAATTTACAAATAAAATACCCCATTATAACAATGGACTTTATCTTTATTATATATTACCTTTTGGAAAAGGACATCAACCCTTGTTTGGTGTTTTTCCCTTATTTATCTAAAACAAATGACATGATCAATTACTTGTGTTTATGTGTGTAAAACTTGTGTTTCTGATAAATTCAACCACCTGTCTGCTCTCACATTCTTCTATTCTGCACATTTGGGGTGGGACACAATAAATAAAGCTTCGCCAGTTTGTTTGTTTTATTGCACAGTCAAGACATAACAATAACGGCATCACGCTGTTCCAGGTGTGTCGTATGCATGTAAATTGAAGTTAAATAACAGTGTGCAATGTAAAATAAAGTGTAAGTAGTTTCAAAACAATGTAACAGTGGCAATATATATAGCAGCAGACACGCCTTAGTGCAAGTTAGGTGTCAGTATTAAAAAACAGTGGCAATATATATATATATAATAACAATAGAAAATCGTTACCACTCTTATTATTGTGGTCTTTAATTTTTTTATAGTCCTCCCTGAGTTTCTTTATTTTTACCCGGCATCCGTGTGCACTGTGCACGATTCCCAGCTCAAGTAGCGAACATCGCTCAAAACATTTGGAGTTGGGAACTGCTTTCTGTAGAAGCTGCTGCATCCCGTCCTTGGAGTAAATTGCCAGAAGCGCCGACACTTCCTCATCATTCCACCGCTCCGGTGTTGTAGTACGTGTGGTCATAACTGCTTTAAAGTACAAAAAAACCACTCGCTCAGGTGTGGATGTGGTTTTGTAGCGAGGAAAAAAATGGCTGCCTAACAAAACAAATTCAGAGTCTAACGGGGCGTGGTTTGCAATTCGCCCAGCCAATAGAAATAGAATAGAAATTGGCACTCTTTTATCACCAGGTTCGTACCACCTCTCTAGCAGGGACTAGAAAGTACCAAAAGAGTTCCCGGCACTAACCGGAATCGAAAAGCATAACCGGAATCGTTAAAATCCAAACGATACCCAACCCTATGTGTGATGCAGTAAAATCTTACCGTAAAAACCGTGGGGAAATGTAAAATACGATGCCGATCGACAAGTGAAAAATGTAATCGGACAAGTACATTTCCAATCTCACTTGGCCATGGACAAGTACTCTCTAAAAACGTTTTCTTACACTGAGTGGTTATGCCGACAAACTGTATAAAAAACTAACATGTAAGCAATATATCATATATAATATATCATACCGTTTGTTTGCTATAAACTATGCTAAGTTGCTAATGCTAACTAGGAGATCACGTTTTAGACAGCTGATGGTGAGTCACAGCGCTGAGCTTTCTCACACACCAACAAAAACACACACACAAACACACACACAAACAGCACCCAATCAGAGGGATATACAGAATGTTAATGCCACAAATGTGCCACGCGATAGTAGAAAATGTGTGTAGTAGCGTTTGCCTAACCCCTGGAAAAAGTATACAGGCTGTTGAGACTGCTAATAAAGTCAGAACTCTTTAGAGGTGCTGCTGATTGCACTTAAAATGAATCCTGCCTCCTTGGTGTTAGGAAATCAATTGCAAAACTGTTATTTTATTTTTCAGTCGATGTGTAGTGATCAGGATGCTTTTAAATTACTAAGTGCAAACTACTGTTGGGAGTATATGGGATAACTTTGTTAGCATTTTTTATTTAAATTATTACCAGTAAAAACAACATTCTATATACCCTTTTCTCACCTAAAATCACTTTAGATGTCATACAATCTTACCGGTATGTGATACAGTTAAAACACCAGTTAGTATTGTTGTAACTCTTCATTTGGTTTATTTCTTTATAACATTTCTGAAAGAAACATTAAAATGCTTTAAATAAGCATACATCATTCACATTTTGAATACAAAGAAAGTAATATCTTAAAGGGTATTTTTAAAAGTCAGTTTGCACATTTAGGACTTACTAATACATTTATTTCCAGCAATGAGGATGTTTAGTTTCTCTGCTGCTCATAAGATAAGGAATCATCCCTCATGCACCACCATTATTTCCACTATAGCTGGATCCTTATCAAATGTCAGCAGTCTCTTAATTAGTCTGCTTACAGAGAAGTCACAATTGTCTTAGGGAAGCCTATTCTGGGCATTTCAGCCTGAGATGATTTCATATCGCAATTAGATTTGTTGCCAACAATGATGGTCAGTAGTTTGTTATGAATTAATTTGCACCAGGGAATGCAATAATTGCTTGAATGTTACCCTGAAGCCTTTCAGCATTAATTAACAGTAAACTGTTTTGCTGAGAGAATACAGACACCATTCTGGTCAGTGCAGAATGTCACTGCAGCGCAGACAGATCTCAGGAAATACTTTCTGTTTTGTTTCTGGTCAAATACACTAACAGAGGAAGATCAACAATTTCATCATCATTCAAGGTTTCTTTGGACAAACTTCATGGTCGAGGTAAAAAGTATACATGTTGTACAGGCTACAGGGAAGAGTAGGATCACTTGACAGCCTGCATGGACAGTAGATGTGTATTCACTCCAGCTGCATACGGCTGGACAAAACATTCAAGAACCTTGAATAATTCAAATTTGAAAAAACACCAATACTGATCAAATCATTTGGGATTTATTTATTTTTATATATTTGTATAAATGAATCTCCATCTCCTTCCCTCAAGCTTGAGTCCTTGGAACCTGAGAGTTCTGCTCGGTATCTTAGCTGTTCCTAGGACAGCCTTCATCTGGACAGACTTCTCACTCTCCCAGTGTTATGGTTACTGCCCAGAACACCATTGGAACCACCTTTTTCCTTCACCTTCCATCTGCTTCAGTTCCTCTCTTACCCCTAGTTTCCACCGGGTCCATCTGCGCCGCGTTACGGCCGCGCCGCAGTTTTGGTCCGACCTCCTCTAGCGTCATAACCCACCGGGCGCGTTTCAGAAGCATTTCAGAAGCGGAGCGTCTTGCCTGCCGGCTCGCAGTTTTTGTTGATTTGTGCATATTTCCTGGATAGGCTACTTTGTACATACAAAGTTAATAATAATAATAATAATATTCCAGTTATAAACGACATGAATCAAAGATGTTGGTAAAAAAATGCATTCATCATCATAATTATTCTATATATATAATTTACACAGTGCCAGTAAACCGGAGGAGAACGCTGGCATTTCTCTCCTACTTGAAAGACTACAGAGGGATAGGGTCTGAAAAATGTGTTTGTGTGTGTGTGTGTGTATATATATATGCTATATATGCTCTGAACGTTCCACTTCCTGCCTGCCCGACATTACCTTACGGCTGCGTCGCGTCAAAAATAGGATTCATCCTAATTTTAAGAGTTGCCCTGCGCCGAGACGCTTCTGGGCCGTAATGCGCCGTGTGTGGTGGAATAATAGCACCCATTGACTAGAGTGGCCGCGATCTTTGCGAACGCCGTGGCGCGGACGGACCCGGTGGAAATTAGGGGTTAGCCCTTGGTTTTTCCCAAGCTTCCTGATGTTGCTTTCGCCTGGGATTGCTTGTCTATCGCAACTGCCTTCTTTTGTGTGTGTCCACCACCACAATGTACTTTGGTTAGCCATCTGATATGGTTGAGCAGCTCAGATAGGACTACATGTAATTGTAGGAGAGACAAATGTTTTAAACTGAAAATACCTTTTTTCAAGGCTACCAAGAACAGTACTCACTCCCTTGTTACCTCACAGGGGACACTACCAACAACATAACTCTCAACCTTGTGAAAGACTCAAAGAACCCACAAACACCAACCGAAAACCAGAACTTAAATACATACAAGACCAATCAAGAAGACAAGACACAGCTACTGTAGGGTGGGGAGGAAAACACAAAGGCACCAGGTGAACAGTATCAGATAATCAGAGAGGAGGAAAAACACAGAGACAGGGAGCAAATACAGACATGACAGGGTGAACACTTCAAAAATAAAAATCACCCTTTGATCAGCCTGGATCTGGAAGTCCCACAGGATCTTAGCTTTGTCCATCTCAGCCAGTTGGACCTGAACTTGGGACTCCTAATCTGCACACATGTTACTGTACCCTGGGTTATGACGCTCTGTGTATGCCCTACCTGCCTGATTCTTACACCATGTTGTTATCTACTGGTCTCTCTCAAGGCCATCTGTACCAGCATGCACCTGGGTCCTGTCTGGTGTTTTGGTGCTGACATGATAAGTGTGTCTGTGCTATCAATCAGTCCAGCCTTCTGCTGCAACTAGTATGATTTCTGGATATGAGACACTTCTTGTATCTGTCAGTGGTACACTAGCATGTCATAATTTGCAGCTCACTAGCTCTAGCTTTGTGTAAAGTCTCAGGGTGCTGGACTTGGGGTGAAACTCTCAATGCATTACGAGCAGCTTTCTTCTCTTCATATACTGTACAGTCGGTGGCTCCTATCTCTTCCTTTGACCAGGTTGAGTGTGAATGTGTTGATGGCTCGGACCTTGTTCTCAGCTCACTCTTCAGAACCTGCCTTACTCTGTGTAGGTACTTGGCTGTGGTTCGCTTTGCCTGCAGGGTCCAAGGGGATTGTATCTGTCCTGAACATCCGCTATGTTGCCTTCTGGTAAATCCACCTCTATAGTTTTGACTATCTTGCCTTCCTTTGATACAATCCGACCACACTTATGTAGTTAGGATTGATATTCCGATGTCATTGCTGAAGAGCCTTGTGGGGTCAGTGAGTCAATGTCATGCATTCTTGGCATACAGCTTGATGACATCCATGTAGAGGAGGGGACTGATGGTCACTCCACTTCAGAACTGGTATCCTTATCCTCTCCTATTGAAGATTTAACTGAAGGGGTTTAGCCTTATGCAGAACAGCAGCGGGGAAAGAGCCTCTCATCAGTCTACGCCACACTCGATGGTAAATTGTGCGTATGGCATTGAGTAGGCTTCTAGAGTCGTCTTCCACAGTCACATTGAGTTCTTGACTCTAAGTGTCCTGATGATCTGATACAGTTCTAAGCAGTCTAGTATGCAGATGTGTGGCATTCTAGTCGTAGGCTTTTTGTAGACGATCATTGCAGTGCACAGATTAGTCTGTCTGTTCTTAGGTGCTAACTTTAAAATGAATGTATGTTTTCAGTGTATCCAGCAGGGTGTTAACACAGATCACACTGCAGTAGAGGACACAGTGGACGGAGACACAGGAGGAGAGGAAGCTGAGTGAGAGTGCACCCTGTGGTCAAGTGCCATGGATTAGTGGTTCCATTCTGCTCTATAGTTTACTCACTGAGAGTCAGGGCCAAGTGAGGCCATAGTAACGCTCTGACACTAAGACAAAACACCAGTCGGGGTCAGCTGTGAGGAAACCGATCTAAACACTAAGATAAAGGAGCAGGTGTCACATACAGCTCTGGAAAAAAAACAAGAGACCACTGCTGCATTATCGGTTTCTCTGGTTATACTATGTATAGGAATTTGTATGAGTCAAATTATTATTAGTTTTATTTTATTCTAAGAACTACTGACAACATTTCTCTGTGTTAGAATTCAACAGACACTGGAATGGAATGGCTGCCATACGTGGTAGAGATTATGATTTAAAGCTCACCTATTATGCTATATTTCAACAATATATTATAAGGCCATATCTATACAATACATGTCTCTGAAGTGTTTTGCTCAAAATACAAAACAGCAAACCCAGTGGCGGCGCCAGCAATTTATTTTGGGGGTAGCTTGACGTTTCATAGAGGGTGCTCAAACATGTAGGGTTTCCCATTAAAGTACCGGGCGCTACAGTGGAATGTTCTACTGCAACAGTCCCCACACGCACATACAGTACACCCGCGACTGTTACAATGAAGGATCGATAATCAGCTCACGGCATATAGGTGAAGGCAGGGGTAAAGTGCTATTTTTTACAAGTAGGGGGTGGACCTAACCTCCTCTAGGGGGGTCCGGGGGCATGCTCCCTCAAGAAGAATTGTTTTAAAATGTTGAAGTTAAAAGCATCAATCTGGTTCACTTTGAGAGCAACATTAAGAGATCTATGGATACATCTCTCAACACCCAGATGAAACACAACTGTAAACAGATTTATTTTTCTTTATGGATATTTTACAAATCACTCCCCTTTTAAACTGTATTCTTATTATGTAATAATAAGAATCAGTCTTTCTAATGTTATATAAAAATAGCCTCCACATTAGTATCATGAAAACATCATTGTGTAGGAGATAGAGTTACATGTTCATTTAGATTTTCTTTTGGTCTCAATCATCAAATGTTTTTTTCTAAGAACATTTCCTGGGTAATCCAACCAGGACTTACATTTTCAATATCTGAAATTGGATTTTAATTAGGCAACCAAATCAAAGATGTTATGTTAAAGCCTTTATTTTGTTTGGGTTTGCATTTACTTCTGTAGTTCTCTTTACCCTTCCGTTGTGGAGCACTACAAACAATTTAGTGGAGGACTTTTTGTCAGAAGAAAGTTAATCAGAAGTCAATTAAATAGCTTTAACTTGCAATTAGCAAACACTGAACAAGCACTTAAAACTATTTGTGATTTATTAACATTAACTTTTACTTTGATTCATTAATTCAATTTAATTTAACAATGCATTTTTCATCAGTGTTAATCTGCATGTGTTTTCCTTGGTTGTTTATCAATTAAGAAAAATGGTTAAGCTTGATTAAAATGGAAAAGGATAACGTTTATTACACATGCTGTGCACATTTGAATTGATCCTTTTTTCAAACCCATGCAAAGAATAAATGTTGTTTAGATTCAAGGATCCTTTTGTTCAAAATCTAATAATTATCCATCACAAAACTTTTTCCAAAGTCAGGTGAAACTGAGGCAGTTTTCCACAGACAGATGGTGAAGGAGTGAAGCAGCTGTGGTTCATATTTGGGGTGCATGCTAAACGGCCTCTGGAGCTTTAAAGGGCATATGGCACAAGTCATACAGGAATGAAATGGCTAGCGGGAACAGAAGGCAGACATCTTCTTCACCTTTTAGCTGACATAATATATGATGATGCTGGTGGAAAGGTGACATCTTTACTGACTATTAGCTTACCCAGTGGGAGCTGCTCAGGCTGGGGCAGGGTGCTCTAATGCCTGCAGTCACACATTTACATTTAGTTATTTTATGGATGTCACATGGGATTGTATTACTTTAAATGACATGTATTGTTTATGTATAAGGTGTGCATAATAAGACAACGGCACTCTGGTATTAATATTCTGATGCCAGCTGTTGCACAGTTTAAAAAAATATAAATCTGTTGTGTAATAGATTAAATATTTCAGGCTATGACAACAGATTAGAGAAGACATATTCACTGTGAGCCTCAGTGGGATGAAATGGACAAAAGCATCCCTGAAGTGCAGTGTTAGCAATATTAGATCTGTTGACCATATTTGTAAAAGCTAATAAAAAACAATTGTGGTATTAATTCCTTTGTTTTGCCAATCGGACTATGCGTCATGCTGACTGGACTTTGCCCCTCAGTTGTAGAGGAATCAGGAATACAATGAACTACAGCGGTATTCTGTTGGCCAGCTCTGTGTTGCAGAATGACATTAAATAATCCTTGAACCGTGTTTTCTTGAATCTTCCTCTGAGACAATTATGTTTTCCACCACTTCTCTGGCATGTGCACGCTGCAGCGGTACACATCCTCAAACAGACTAGTGTCAGCTGGCAAGTTTCCCGGGAATAAGATCCCTACATTCAGTCAGCAACAAAAAGAACCAGTGTGTTAACTGAGTTTTGAGGAGGTTTTTCCCAAGCGGCAAACTCTGGGGCAGAGCCGGGAGGCCAATAAGGAAGTGCCACACACTGCAGTTCATCTATTGGCCGATGGGGTACCAAACCCCCATGTTCAAATGCCCAACTTTACAGCAGAAATAAACATGTTTCTGCTCCTGGATGCAACACACATTATTCTGGATATAGTTAGATTCCACCTTCATGATTATTAATTGGTGAGTGAATTGTTTTATAACGCAAACATTTTAGTTATATTAGGTCTTAAAGTGTTTGCATAAATTAGGGCGTGGTCACCTTGAGTGACAGGTCTCTGCAGTGAGTGCTGCTTCTAGCTTTCTGTCTCTCTGCTAGCTCCGTTAGCTCAGTAAGCTCCAGGATGCTACAGGGGCGAGGCTGCTCGGCTGATCCTGTGCTAATGTCGATTGTTAGATGAATCAACCCTTTACAGTGACAGTAAACCCAATGGGCCGATTACATATTTCCCTAAATAGAAGCAGTTTAAACAAACTGTTAATACCCGATACAAGATCCCAGCTGGAGTTGATTTCATTGGAGCTTGATCCTAAAATGGCAGGGAAGAAATGCACAGCTAAGCGAAAATATGAAGACGAACATAGGACGTTTTAGTAGAGTGGGAGAGTTCATGCTTTTTTATCGAACGCAATTGCAAGCCATTTTGCCTTATATGCCAGACAGCATTAACCCATTTCAAGGCTTCAAAGCTTCAGCGCCATTTCACCTCACTCCATGCTAACATCAACCAGGACTCCCCAAAAGGTACGGAACTTCGCAAGCAGAAGATAAACACCTTGAAAAGTCAGGCAGAAAAGCAGACACAGTTTTTCAAAATAATAACGAGGCACTTTTAAAGTAAGATAAAAAAGTAAAATAAAAAACCTTTTCAATTTTGTTTACTGAGAGTTTGTGTGCGAGTGCACACAATGTTCATTGTTATGTTGTTATGTTAACTGGCCTCTGAATACTGGTAGGAGAGGTTTGATTCAATTTCTGTCAATATTATGGTGTGTGACATTTACAATAAATCTGTCTGAGCAGAGCTATGCGTGTCAGGGTTCTTACGGTCATTAAAAACCTGGAAAAGTCATGAAAATTCAAAATGCTAATTCCAGGCCCTTGAAAAGTTATGGAAAACAATATTTTTTCAAAGGTTTAGGAAAAGTCATGGAAATGTAACTAAAGTTGCATCAATATAATTCATATTTTATCTAATCGCCAAAATAGTATTACTATAATGATAATAAATACTGTATCGTATAGTAATGAAACGTAAAATGGCATTTAACTGTCGCGGTATTTTGCTTATTTTCCTGTTCCATGTTAAAATAACCCATTTGTAGTGGTACCGCTGAGAAAGAGTAATTGTTTTGGTCATGGAAAATTAGGTAAAGGCCATGGAGAAGTCACTGAAAAGTCCTTGGGTCTCGTCATGCTGCTTCCCTGATGGCTTCCTCAGGACTGTAGCTGACATCCTCATGGATTCATCTTCTCATTACAGACACATGCATTTCCTAACATTCGGTCTATATGCTGTCAAATGTATTATCTTTTCAATGTACACACGGCATCTATTGCACGTCTGTCCGTCCTGGAGAGGGATCCCTCCTCTGTTGCTCTCCCTGAGGTTTCTCCCATGTTCCCTTAAACTGTGGGTTTTCTCTGGAAGTGTTTCCTTGTACGATGTGAGGGTCTAAGGACAGAGGGTCTAAGGACTGAGGGTCTAAGGACAGAGGGTCTAAGGACTGAGGGTCTAAGGACAGAGGGTCTAAGGACTGAGGGTGTTGTTTTTCTCATACTGATATTCTGAACAATCTGTGTTGTTATATCTGCTGTAAAGTGTCTCTACTGTAGGCTAATTTTATTATATGTACAGCACTTTGGCTCCACCAAAAATCCTTTATAAATGTGATATATAAATAAAACTTGATTTGATTGAAAATCATATGAACCCTGGTGTGTCTCTCTGTGGGTCTCTGTGTGTGTGTGTGTGTGTGTGTGTGTGTGTGTGTGTGCGTGTGCGTGTGTGTGTGTGTGTGTGTGTGTGTGTGTGTGTGTATAAAGGTTTAGATTTTAATTGTATCTGTGTGAGAGAGAGGGGAGGAAGAAAGTAAAGGAGCACAGAGAAAGGCTGAGAACAAAAGAGAAGGAGGTGGGGGTGCACGTGCATCTGTGACTGTGTGTTTGATGTGGCTCTTTGCAGTAACATAGGTTCATGTGTGGCTCTTAACCTCTGACTGGTTGGCCACCCCTGATCTAGATTGATTGATTTATATTGTTCTAAAAGAAGAGATTAGTTCAGGGAGCGCATTATGTGTCTCTAAAACCGAGATACTTTGGTAAATATAAACACAAACCTATATGCAGACAGAAAGACTAAAACATGGTGCATTAGTGAGCTTATCTCTTTCCATCTATACAGTATGTGCTGTATCTGCAAATTGAAAATGGGTTGAGGCGATTACTAGCATCATGTACGATGGTGCCAAGCGAGCGGCGGCTCTGTGATTGAGATTTGAGAGGTTGGAGGTTTGGAGAACAATGATTTAGGAAGCATTGTGGGTAATTAGGAAACGTGGATTTCCTGAGTGTGTGTCGAGTCACAGGTAGGGCTTAAGGAGAGACCTTTGACTGATATAAGACAGAGACGTGCACACTACTCCCAGGCTTTCAACCAATGGCAGCTCCTGACCAGGCACACCACATGAACAGAACGGAAAACTGGGCTCAGAATTTGTATTTTTTTAGTACGGAGGAAACACTTAAAATTTAAAATAAACAGCAGTCATAACATTGAGCTGATTGGGCGTCGTCGTGCCCAATCAACCCGAACAGGTGTGGCCAGAACTAATGTAATGTCCTTGGTGAAGAGTCTCCCTCTATATACAGCGGGTGGGAATTACATTACAGTTTAAGAAAAAGATGGAGTTTGGTTACTCTTTAAGAAAGTGAAGAACTACACAGCTTCCTGCCAGGCAGACAGAGCTAACTAATGCAGGGCCGCCGCTCCCTAGACGCCGCTCACGCAGACTGCGCGGGACTCGTCTTGCGGAGGGGGCCTCATTATGCGCAAATGCGTCGCGCAATTAATCTAATCTGCATATGAAGCGCAATTATGCGCTCCGCAGTTACCCCGTTAACTAATGACAACTAACTCATCCAGCCTGTCTTTGTGAAACTAACCCTTGGTTTCCTGCATGAAGGCAGATTGACAGACCCATCCACCCCTCACAGGTGTATACCCTATCTGCCAAGAAACATTACACCGTTAAAGATACAAATTCAGAACAACGGGAACAACAGATATATTAGCTTCAAATAAGCCAAACCATTCCAAGTGCTTGCATTAGATTCAAATGGCCTACACGTCGAGCACTACATGTTGTTTGTGTTTATTGGCCAAGGTTCAAGCGAAGCAGGTTTTTTTTCAGTCAGCAACAAAAGATGTTCTGCTGTCCTGATATCAAAGGGGAGATCATTCCACCATTGGAGACAGGACAGCTTCAGACTAATGTGCAGACTGCCTAAAGCAACGCTACAAGTCCACCTCTCAGCACAGGCCACTATTGTACATAATGCTTGCAATTATGAAGATCTGTCAGTGGACAGTTGTCAGTTATCTCCTTGGAGATAAAGATTTTGATTTAAGTTATTTTGAGCTGTTTTTAAAGACTATTTTTGCACCGTTTTTGTTGCTGACAAAAGGTCTGCTGCACAGAAACATCTCTATTTGTAAGTACAATGGCGTTCTGAAAAGTGTTTGCTTCTGTCACATCTGTGACTGTGATTACTCTTCTCATCCTTTATCTCTACAGTTGGTGTGAGAAATGCTCTAAACAGTCCAGTCAATAATGGAAAGAAAGAGAAAATATAACTAGAGTGTAATCTGGGGAAGGTGCTTCTCGTGCAGGAGAGCGCTGTCTGAGCCCAGCCGCCTCCTCTGAGACCAAACACAGCCAGAGGATAAGAGCACACCTCCATATTGTAGCAGTAATTCTACTCCCGAGGGGGCAGTGGAAGGAGAGTGAAGGTGGTCATAGAAGGTCATCAAAAAAAGATAAAGATGATGGCAGATGCAACTAAACTTTAGTTTGCCCTTCAACACTCAGACCGAGGCCTCAGGCAGAGGTATTGGTGCGATGTGGCGGCAAGGTGAGAGAAAAGAGAAGGCCAGGAGCCGGAGTCAGCAGGAGGCCAGTCCTGAGGGAGCGTCCAGTCATCAAACGGGCTGTTGGCTGTTTCAAGTACCGTCTTCTGGTGCAGAATACAGCTTAGAGCAGTGGTTCTCAAATGGGGGTACGCGGACCCCTAGGGGTACGTTGGAGTACTGCAGGGGGTACGTGAGATTTATTTTATGTTAATGAAAAAAACAACATAATTAATGCATTTAAACAAACTACTAATAGTAACTACTTTATTCAAAGGTTTACAGAAACTCTGGATAATAAAAAGGGGAAAATAAACGGGGTGCTCTCTTTTCCTCTCCCTCTCCTGACAGCCCGTCAGTCTCGTGCAGCTCGCTGAACCTGTAATAAGTGACCCGACAGTAAAGAATAAATATATGTATAACTAGTTTAGATAGTTCCGGAGTAGATAAACAAGCTAAGTGTGTTAGGTCTAACTCTTAGTGTATTTATTTTTGCTCCACTCAACGCTCCGTCACAGCGGGGAGCTGTGATCATGCAGAGCTGCGTGTTCTCCGTCAGCAGCAGCTGATCTGATCTCTGATCTCTCTCTCCCGTCCGGTTAGACTTCACTCGCGTTTATGTCCAAATCTATCAGATCTAGCTAGTTCTAGTTAATTATATGACTGCCTGCTTATCAAAGGACCTAAACAATAAGCGTTGCTTGGCAACGGCGTGTGGCCGCAAAGTATAGCGCAGCATTATGCATATGTTTATATGAGGGGTCAAAATCCCATGCTCATAAAATGCTCATATATTTGTTTCTCTTCATTCCCCACGCCCCAAAATAAATAAATAGATATACCAATTTTAGGAAAAGTAACGAAGTTTGATCAGTGTGGGTTTTATATTAACAGTTACACATATTTCAAAACGCGAAGTGTAATAACCCGCGGCGCTAATTTTCTACTGCAACACTCCCCACACACACACACCCACACACCCACACACACACACACACACACACACACACACACACACCCACACCCACACACACACACACACACACACACACACACACACACACCCACACCCACACACACACACACACACACACACACACACACACAGTACACCCACGACTGTTACAATGAAGGCTCGATAATCAGCTCACGGCATATAGGCAGGGGTAAAGTGCGAATTTTTTTGAGTGGGGGGCGGACCTCACCTCGAAGATTTTTTTTAAATATTGAAGTTGAAAGCATCAATCTGGTGCGCTTTGAGAGCAACATTAAGAGATCTAGATCAGGGGTGGCTGTGGCTCAGTGGGTAGAGTGCTGGACTTTGAATCAGAGGGTAGCAAGTTCGAGTCCCACTGCAGTCAGCATGTCGTTGTGTCCCTGCGCAAGACACTTCACCCCAAATTGTTCCTGTGGGGATTGTCCACAGTATTCAATGTATGTAAGTCGCTTTGGATAAAAGCGTCTAACAAATGACATGTAATAGTAATAATAATCTATGGATACATCTCTCAACAACCATATGAAATAGATAATAACGCGTTAATAATGCATTAATGCAAAAAAAAATTAACGCCACTAATTATTTTAACGCGATTAACGCATGTGTATTTTTTTTCCTCGGCCGCCCCGTAGTTTCAGAGAGCATCGAGTTTAAAATACCATCTACAAGCTGATGCTGACAGCCCCGCTCCTGCCGCCCGCTTGTGGCAGACCACACTTCCACGCTCACCGGCAGGCACCGACTGGCCATCGGGAGGACCGGGAGGGTGTGTGTATGTGTGGCCCGAGCGAGCGAGAGAGAGAGACCTTACGTGCATTGTTGTTGTTAGCATCTGGTGCTAGCTAGCTGCGCTAACGGATATAAGGAGCTGTTTAAATGAAAACAGAGGAGCGA
The DNA here is from genome assembly GCF_902827115.2 of Pseudochaenichthys georgianus. NCBI lineage: Eukaryota > Metazoa > Chordata > Actinopteri > Perciformes > Channichthyidae > Pseudochaenichthys > Pseudochaenichthys georgianus. Next base: position 38,243,008 of record NC_047516.1, read on the forward strand.
CATTTCGCCACAACTGCGCCGAGCACTTGACTTGATGCAGGAAGCAGACAGCGGGACATTGTAGGAGAAGTCAGCACACTCAGCACGGATAGTGCAACATGATTGCAGCGTCCAGGCAGCTCCCGTTCGAGCATAATATGCCTTGAGTTGCACATAGCTCCAACGATCCATCACACACACACACACACACACACACACACACACACACACACACACACACACACACACACACACACACACACACACACACACACACACACACACACACACACACACACACACACACACACTGTATTGTATTATTGAATGAGAGAGGTTCCAGGTTGCATTGAGGCGAATATTTGTAATGTTCAGAGGTTGTTGTGTTTAATATTCATGAGAATATTTCTCATTGTTCAAATGATAATAAACATTAGCATAAAGCATATTTGTCCACTCATATGTTGATACGAGTATTAAAAACTTGAAAAATATTCCTCTAAGGTACATTTAGAACAGATCAAAAATGTGCGATTAATTTGCGATTAATCGTGATTAACTATGGACATTCATGCGATTCGCGATTAAATATTTTAATCGACTGACAGCCCTAGTTATAATGTTTTTTAACGGACGTTGTCTGATTATATAATCATATGCGTGGGCCGCTAGTGTCTGTTGATCTCCAGATTAACAGCAGCATGAGAATAACCTGCCGAAAGTGCCGATGCTCCATGGCGGAGGCTCCGGTAGAAATTACCGGGATTTGCGTTTTTACCCCCCGAGCCTGTTTTTCAGGTTTCAGGCTCGAAAATCAAATCAAATCAAATCAAGTTTTATTTATATAGCACATTTATAAACGATTGTTGGTGGAGCCAAAGTGCTGTACATATAATAAAAATAGCCTACAGTAGAGACACTTTACAGCAAATACAACAGCACAGATTATTCAGAATATCAGTATGAGAAAAACGACACCCTCTGTCCTTAGACCCTCTGTCCTTAGACCCTCACATCGTACAAGGAAAAACTTCCAGAAAAAACCCACAGTTTAAGGGGAACATGGGAGAAACCTCAGGGAGAGCAACAGAGGAGGGATCCCTCTCCCAGGACGGACAGACGTGCAATAGATGCCGTGTGTAAATCAAAGAGATAATACATTTTACAGCATATAGACCGAATGTTAGGAAATGCATGTGTCTGTAATAAGAAGATGAATCCACGAGGATGTCAGCTACAATCCTGTGGAAGCCATCAGGGAAGCAGCATGACGAGACCCAAAGCAGGACCGCAGAGACAGGTTCAGCCACGACCCGAAGTCCACGACTTAATCCAGAACTCGGGATAGAGGATCCAAGACACAGGACTACAGCAAGAGGATCAGCCTCGACTCCGGATCCCGGCGTAGATATAGATACAAAACAAGAACAAAGATTTGGCTGGGTTAATTGGAACAAGAGAATACACAGACACAGAGAGGGAGAAGGTCATTGGATAAAAGTTATTCTTGATAACCCTCTAGAAAGATCTCATGAACTTCCCCACTCAATCTATCAAGACCCGAGCAGTTATATTAGAAGTCCAGGGTAAAGGCACAGGCCGGCGAATATCGCTCATGGAATCCCTCACCATATGAACTCTGACCCCTCAAGTGTACAAGTGTAGAATAGTATTTCTTCTCTTCTCAGAGAAACAAGGGTATGAAGAGAACAGCCAGAAACAGAGGAAGAGAGGCACAACGTGACTACGTGCATGCACTCTCCTAAATATTAAACGAGTAAGAGGTGAAGAAACACAAAGCCAGAAGAAAAGGCACCATCATGCTTCCCCTTAGAATAGGGTGGAAATTATGAAGACCCAAATTATGAAGAGGGGACATGGGGTACTAGTGAAGAGGGACAACAGTGAAAAGGCCCAACGTATCCAACGTACTAGCACTCTCCAAAGAGACAGAAAGTCAAAGTATACGCCGAGAGGCACAACTTGACCACGTAAATGCACTCTCCTGTATAAATGAGTTCAAGGGAAAGGGGGTGAAAAACTAAACTAATCAAAAGAAGGAAGTAGAGAGGCCTAAATGCCCTCTCCTAGATTCAGTTAAAGGAAATAACTGGGGAACAAACAAGTACAGGAGGAAAGGCCCAACGAGTCAACGTCAACACACTCTCCTAGAATAGTTCAAGGTAAATGGGGATATAGTAAGAAACAGAGCTGAACAGGCGTCCAAGAACGCTTCCCCTCTAGTCCAGGGTGAAAATGTAGGATAAGAAACAGAGATAGAGAACACAACAACCTATCTCTACGTCAGATGCACTCCCCCGCCTGGATAAGCGACTCTGTGCCCCATCCCCCTCTACCGGACCTTAGATCTGCAGAGGGAGAGGGGAGGGACCAAGCCCAAGGGGGGGTTTAGGGTTTTAAAAGGAAACCCCGGAGAGATCCAAAAATGGATGAAGAAGTAATTACAAAACGGTTTATAAAACCAAGAGGTTATTCCTCATATTTCTAAAATGTTCTAATCTAATTCAGGGTTATACCAACTCAGCTCCAAGCAACCAGACGTGGCAACCAGTCAGTCCAGTCAGAACCTTCTCTGAGGTCTCCCCGCCCCCAACCTACTAATCATAAAAAACTGAAACCCCATAAAACCCCAATAATATTAATAACATTTAATAATATTAAAAACAGTATTAATTCTGAGGATAACTAAATAAATAAATAATTAAACAAAAGCCAGAGAGAAAAAGTGAGTTTTAAGTGTTGATTTAAAAACCCCCAGGGTCTGGGCCGACCTCACATGGAGGGGCAGAGTGTTCCAGAGCCTAGGGCCGGCCGCTGCAAAAGCTCGATGCCCTCGGGTTTTAAGCCTGGTCTTAGGCACTATCAACAACAGCTGATCAGCCGACCTTAAGGCTCTGCCTGGGGTGTAGCGATGGAGGAGTTCGGCTATATAGGCAGGAGCCAGCCCATTTAGGGCTTTAAAAACAAATAAAAGGAGTTTAAAATCTATTCTGAACCGAACTGGAAGCCAGTGCAATGAGGCCAGAATTGGGGTGATATGGTCACGCTTTTTATGGCCAGTAAGAAGACGTGCAGCTGCGTTCTGAACTAGCTGGAGGCGTCTAATTGAGGCCTAGTCCATACCCACATACAGAGCATTGCAGTAATTCTATCCAGTCTCGAGGTAACAAAGGCGTTAATAACCCTTTCTAGGTCTTTAAAAGATAAAAACGACTTGGTCTTAGCCAATAGTCGTATTTTGAAAAAGCAGGTCTTGACTACAGTGCTAACCTGCTTGAAAATGACATTCCCAGAACAAATGACCATATCTTCCCTTCTAAAACGATTAAATGAATAATCTTTTTTCTCAAAGTAATGATAAACCTGTGAGTTGGATGTAGAAAAGTCAGATAGATGTATAGATGTTTTTTATTTTAAAGAAAATTCAGATTGAACATGGTAAAAAACTGTAAATGATAGTGTCCGTCCAAAAAATATTTTGTACTTATAGTGAAAACTAACCTTAGATGATGGGTTAGTAGACTAAAAGCTTTAAGAATCCAAATTACAACATATAATAAGTACCCTGTATCAAGATTGATGCAAAACAAGTGATATTTGACCTTTTTAGACAGATTTAGATGGATTTTCCATATCTCTGGCCCCCCTTTGCTGGATTTTGACATGTGCCATCTCTTTCTGACCGTCAGAGCCAATGGAATCGAGGGGAGCTCCCACATAGTCCTTATTTGGTAATGTGTGTGTATTAGACTGCCGCCTAGACCGGAAGCAGCAGCCACTCTGGTGGCTACCATTAGCAGCTAACCTTTGCTCTGCGATTTTTACATACAAATGTAATTATGGATTATAAATGAAATAATTGTTTTATACAGAGACGTTAAAAACCTATGGATCAACCGATTCAGCCGCGTTTTTTCTCGTTTTAATGCCATTGAACACGTCTTTTGATCAGATTGACAGCTACGGTGAGACGATCTCCCGTAAAAGCTCCGTAAAGGTACGTGTTGTGATGTCTGTGTTTGCTTCCCCTGTCGCGAGATCGGATCACTTAGATACTATACTTAAATAATCTGTGGAGTCTCAGCTTTAATTGGATATATTGTATGTGCAGTTTCGATAAGTAATAAGGGTATCTTTATTTTGAATTCTGTGCTAAAGTGCGTTAGCATTTCATAAAAATAAAACCGCACGTCCCTGCGGTGTGAATATCGCGCATGCGCATATCGCGGTTATCGCCATGACACGGTATATCGTTCAGCCCTACTGTAAACAGATTTTCTTTTTCTTTATGGATATTTTACAAATCACTCCCCTTTTAAACTTTATTCTTTTTTTACTATCATATAGTATTTCATACCTGTTTTTTATTTATATAGAAATAATTGTTTACATTAATGGTGACCAAAACGTTTGAGACCCACTGAGATAACACTGAGAGAGTCCTTTAGCTCACTGAGTCTCTCAGTCTGACAGGAGAGGACTCTCCTCCACTTTGTTGTTGAAACAACTCCTTATATCCGTTAGCGTAGCTCGCTAGCACCAGAAGCTAACAACAACGTTCTCCGGTACTGGTGCGCTCTCTCTCGCGCACGCACACAAAATGGCTAGTTCCACAGACACAGAGCCGAGCTTTAATGAAACACAGAGACCCAGACGTAATAGCACTGTATCATATTATTTTCGAATCAATAATTTTTCAAATTATGTTTTTTTTTTTTTTATGTTTTTTTTTAATAACCATTTTTCCTCCTGGTGTTTCGCCCTTCTTATATGTTCACATATGGAAATAAAACACTTATAGAAATATAATGTCTTTGTTAATTCACTATAACTAAGTTCTAAATGTGTCCTCTGTTAACATTTTGAATTAAGACCAGAATTGAATAAATGAATACATTATTTCTGATAAAAGAATGTGAAATTATATCTGTAGCAATATTTTAAACTCTACTTGTATCTTATCAGTTAATTAATAACAAAAATACATTTATTTCTGAAATGTTGTTGGACACTTGGATGTATCCCTTTTAGTATGATAATTAGGCTGTTATCATTAGCCAGACAGCATGTTGTGACTTGTTGAACTGGTTTACCTGCATGTGTGGGTGTACTGTAGGTATTCCTTTTGTTATTATAATAGGCAGGATCAACAAGTCCTCCAACTCAATCGCCTATTGTTCAGGCCCAATTATTACGACCAAATATGTCGTTTGTTCAAGCGCTTAATACGTCCTATAATTACGTTTTAAAGTTTTCGCCCTCTAGTGCTCCCGTTGAATGCAAACGTTACAGAGGGTCGTTTATTCACAAATAACTCTCTCTGTAAAATCCTAAATTGTAGGATTGTTTGGCCATTAAAACGCTTTTTGATTAGATTTCTAGCGAGAAGTGTATATTGTACTTTTAGAATCCACGTCCAGTCGATATGTAGGATCTATAGTTTGATAGATATTACGAAGATGATTCGAGGTATGCGGCAGCCTCCATGTAAAGTTACGGGTTGAAAACAGTATTTCCGGTCTCAACGTTTTCATAATAAAACCAATGATCAAATGATTTAACGGTGATATCTGCAGTACTCATCAACTAAAAAACATCAGTTTATCCTTATAATTATCCTTAATTATGCGACATTTATTGGTTTAAGGCGAGACACGGCAGGCAAAAACATCGTTTTTCATGCACTGGTCAATTTTGAGATTTTGTGCTATTTTGATTCCATAACATGTTTTCTTTCAGGCTTTTGGAAGGAAAACGTACAAAACACACATGTAAGTGTTTATTTTACTATAGTTTGTCTATTTGCGTCTGTAGATATCTCCTAAATTCACCAAAAGTTACCATTCTAACGTAACATAAAGTACCGCGACCGCTGTGTGCACCATGTCAACAGAGATATCGTTGGAAAGCTGTGTCTCTCCTGCACAATCTCATCAGATCCAAATATGGTCATTTCCTTTGTATCAGCAACCAATCGTGAAAGCACAAAGGGGTCTTAAACCAAGAAACAAAATCTCATTGGCTGGGGTCAATTTCTGACAACGTGATTCATTCAGATGCGTCACGTGGTGTGCTAAAACACTTTCTGGTTAGCTTTCCGCTAGAAATTTAAATCTCAAAATGGCAAAAGAACGGCGAAAAAAACGTTCACAGAGAAGACGACAACAATTGTCACTTGCACGAAGCAAGGTTATACAAAAAACAAATTACCCCGAACATGAAATACCTTCACAGAGTGCGTCGATGCGCAAGCTGTCATCCAAAGAACAGGAGGGTTTAGCTAGCGCCCCACTGAAATCTTTAAAGGTCGTTTTCTCAAAATGAGTTTTTTCTATACTCTGAGTTCGAAATGTCAACTTCAGTAGCACTTAGATACACCAAACCTTCCAGTTATATTCCTATCAATATTATGAAGGCTTTTACAGAAGGGTTTGTTCATATCATTCATTTTATTCCTAAAAACATGGCTAAAATGGATATTTTAGGGCTGTTGACAGTATTTTCTGATTTATGGAGTGATAAAAAGACATATCCAAAATCCCTTCTGTAAAAGCCTTAGATACTAATATGACTACAAAATGAAACCTATAATTTTGAGCCTGGCTTTATCCAAAATTCAGATTTCGGTTCCTGAAATGTGTGAAATGCGCATATTTAATTAGATAATGGTCCATTTGCATATTTAAACATGCTATTTCAGAAAACTTGTAATACAAAGAACAATTGCCTTATTGTAAGTAATTAACTGGAGAAATGTCTAGCTGATATCTTTAAGTTAAAAAAAAGTACCCTATTCACCTGGGGTGTCGCCTTAAATTGTGTACAATGCTTTTGTGTTTTTCCCATAGGTTTTTCTCTTTCGATTCTGAGAGACACCTTTCTTTTTTCAGAGGTTTTGATAGGCTAAAACATCGCCGCAATGCATGTTGGGATATGGTGTTTATGCGATAGGAAATCGGAAAAACTTTTTTTTTAAATAAAATAATACTTTATTCCGAGTGTTCTTGCTTTTCTCTTTGGAAGTCATCACATAACGGCATTGTAATACACGGTTCAGCTGCATTACATATTACATATCTGCCGTAGATATTTATTTATAGAGCCCTGATGAGAAGACCTTTTGACAAACTGTAAGAAATGCCGCCAAAACTGAATACGTGACGTAGATCATAAATATATTAGCAATTACATTTATTTTCACAGAATACGTCTTCTTGCAGTATCAACACTAATTCGGCTGACTTTTATATTTGATCCAATTGGTAGATAGGCTGTATTTACACCATAACGGTGCACAGCTGATAGAAAGGGATTTTTGTTGTAGTTTTTAAAGATATTATTTACTACCTTTCCAACTCCTCATGCAGTTGACTGTTACAGGTCTATACAGGTTCATGGTACAATGCATAAGCTTCACATCGAGAGACTGAAACTGTATTTTCCTTTACCGTTCTGTTTTAATCTCACAATAAAGTTAATAGTCATATTATGTTTGATATTATTAGGTTAAAGCATGTTATTGAATGTTGTTGTTGAAGAAGTTTTATTTGATGAAAACATTTAAATATTAAGAGTAGCCTACATACAAAATTGAAAATATCAAAAATATACTGTAGTGATCTCTACAATAAAACAGTTTAGTGCAGGACGATAGATATTAATAGATTAACAGGAGGATGTGCAAAACAGACCAACTAATAAGGCTTTATTCAAACATTAAAGAATACTTTAAGGTCTTCTTTTGAATAAGAAAAAAACGTTGGGGTTATCCACAGATAAATATGAAGTCTGACAAAGTACTTAACGTCCAATATATTGCATAGTTTATTTTGGCACTTGACAATCACCTTCCCTGAATTTGACTCAGGTGTAACTAAAGTCTGATTTAAGGGTTGTTTATATTTCACATCATTAATCAGAATCTGCAAAGTAACTAACATAAATATAGTGGAGTAAAAATACCAGGTTAACCTCTGAATTGTAGTGGAGTAGAACAAAGTAGTACATCCTGCTGTAAGAAAAACATTTCCCAACTTGGGATCAATAAAGTATATCTTATCTTATCTTAAGATGATCGATGGCTACTGCCATATTTGCAAAATGTGCCTCTGAACCTTGACAAGTGCATGTTTCAGGCGTATCAATGAACAACAGGAGGGGTCACAGACATAAGACCAGCTGTTAAATAAAGCTCGTCTGACCTTAGGTGTCATGTGGGTATATTAATTCACCCATGTATTAATTATATGTTTTACATTTGAAACACCACTGTGTTTCGTATCTCCTAAACCTCCAGGGTGTACACAGTTTAATACTGGCAACTTCTAATTGTGGGAAATACGAAAACGTCTTATAAAGAGACGTGCCATAGAACATGTTGCGAAACACACAATAGCCAGCATGTGTAGTTCTGGGGGTGGGGAGGCTGGACCATGGATGTATGGGCTGAACCCGGGGGCTGGACCATGGATGTATGGGCTGGACCCGGGGGCTGGACCCGTCCAATTCCAGTTTTGGAAAGTCTGCCGTGGTTCCATTCCATTTCAAAGAGCTGTTGACGCTCAGCGTAACCTTGTCGCACTGCCACTCCAACATCCAATCACAGGGCTTGATGACTAATCGCGGGGTTTGTAAAGCAAGGCGGATGTTGTAGTCCCAAACGATAGCTGGGGATTATGGGTAGTGTAGTGTCATCGGAAACTGTAGTGTCTTAACTCCTAAAAAACTATTTGTTTCTCCGATTCGAAGATTAAAAACACAGCATTGTACACAATTTAAACCAATCAATATTGTGTAATTAACAAGGATAGACTGATGTTTTTTAGTGGATGAGAAATGCAGATATCACTGCGTAATCATTTGACAGTGAGGGGAATATATCCAGTTTTATTATGAAAACTTCGAGACCGGAAAAACTGTTTTCACCCACGCTAACTTTACATGGAAAGCTGCATACACGTTATCCTGGCGAGACCTCAGATCATCTTCGTAAATATCTATCAAACTATAGATCCTACACAGGCTGGGCGTGGATTCTAAGAGTACAATATACACTTCTCGCCAGAAATCGAATCAAAAAGCATTTTAATGGCCAAACTATTCTACAATTTAGGATTTTCCAGAGAGGGTTATTTGTGAATAAACCGGAGCATGTTGTTTCTTACACGACCACTAGAGGTGCTACACTTTAAAACGTGATTATGGGTCGTAATCTAAGCTGCTTAAACAATCGACCTAGTTGGTCGTTTTTTTGTAGGAGGACAGGCTGGGCAGGATTGTGTGACTTGTTGAACTTGTTTACCTGCATTTATGGGTGTAGGTATTGCTTTTATTATGATAATAGGCTAAGCCAGACAGAATTAACACTTGTCCCACCACCCTATCTATTCCTTTAGGTAATCTATTACAATATAATAAGCATATGTATTATTGATACATATTTATTAATTACATTTTCCACTTCAGAATGCCACCAACAAAGAGAGGTCCTTAATTCAGTGTGCAGGATGTGATGCCATCCAAAATGGAGAAAATGGGTGAGAACTGGAGTCTCTAGAATGATCTGTGACTTTGATGTGTACCAAGGCAGTGTCAATGGGATATGAGCCAAGTCTGAACTTGGATTGTCAGGTGATGTTGTGATGAAGCTTGCCTCCAGGCTTCCAGAAGGCCAGAACTACAAGATCTACGCAGACAACTACTTCACCTGTGTCCCATTGGTAGTGAAGCTCCTTGATCACGGGATTATGTGGGAACAGCCAGGCAGGTGCGCTTACCCAACTGCAACCTTGAAGAAAAAAGGGAGAGGAAGCTTTGACATCCGAGAGGAGACCAACCACAACATCTGTGCTGTCAAATGGTATGACAGCAGAGCGGTCACACTTGTCTCATCCTCTGCTGGACCACAGCCTGTGCAGAACATTCAATGCTGGGACAAAGCAAACAAAACCTACGTAGAAGTTGAGAGGCCTCCCATTGTGGCTACGTACATGGAAGGTGTGGATTTGTTGGACTCGTTTACGGCCAAATATAAGTTCCCCATGAAGTCCCGACGCTGGTACGTGTACATCTTCTGGCACAGCATCATCCTTGCTGTGATCAACGCCTGGCTCCTCTACAAGCGGGACTGCAGAGCTCTAAAGACGGAGCTGGAGATCCTGACCAGGAGACAGTTTCAGGCAGATCTAGCATCCTCTCTCATCCTGGTAAGAATGCATTTCTGCTATTTGCCGTTTGTAATATTCTTTTATATTTCACTGTACTATTTTTGACTTGTATCCTAATGTATGTTTGACATGTATCTAAATTGATTCTGTTCTAATCAGGTGAACACAACTCCTCTGAAAACACCCAAGAGAGGACGACCATCTTCAGGCGACGGGAGCCCAGCAGCGACGGTGACATCAAGGAGCCCGTTGAATGCTCAGAAGAGACCCTCCTCAGGTGATGGGAGTCCACCAAACGGGGCCCCATCCAAGAGATCACAACCTCCACTGGACGTACGGAAGGACCTAGTGGCACACTTTCCAGGGAAGACCAAGAGAGGACGCTGCAGACACTGCAGTAAAGGGTACACAAACACACGATGCACCAAGTGTGACGTCCGTCTCTGCTTTTCTGACGACAGAAACAGTTTTTTGGACGACCATATTCATATTCAATAAATGACTATTCATAACAAACATGACTGATGTGTGATTATTATTCATGCTGTACTGATATAGGGCTAAGTAAGCAATCAGTCCTGCAAACCAACCCTTAGTTGTTCAATATCTTTATTCAGACGATGTGAGTAGAAATGCAGGAGTTCTGCTCCCACCTAGGCCCAACGTTGCATTATTACAACATTTCGCAAACAACTTACCAAAACGTAAAACATGTGAAAACTCTTTCATTTCTGCTCCAGAGGCTCCCGACAGCAACATCTGAAAGGTCAACTAAATTCATTCTAATGTTTGTGGGTTTTACAGGGTTAAGTACGTTTATGGACATAATGCTGGCTTGGCGGAGAAATTCATGTATACTTTATTTTAGAATACTTGGTCTTTTGAGTGTATTCGAGTACCCCCCCACCCTTGATGTTTGTGGTCAGTCAACCGTCATCTGAACCTGGCTTTACATAATTGATGACATCTCTTCAGAAAGTGCTCTCCACCTCTCTGTTGATCAGGCATGTCCTCCTGTGAGCGTTCAGCTGCCTCTCTGGTGTTCCACCACCCCCCCCCCCCCCCCTGCTGGGTCCAAACTGCTACACTGAGTGTTGTGGTTGTGTTTCATGTTCTCCTTTCCGTAAGAATAAATGTTTAATAAAGTTAGTTTGACTCATATTGCATTATTAATACAATTAAACCCATATATTTATTGTGTATATTTCCTCAGTGTTTTCTGTTTTTTAGGTTTGGGAGAACAGGATGTATTCACTTCCAATGAGTCTGCGAAAAATCATTTTCTAAATCTGGCCCACAGTCCTGTAGAAAAAAGGAACAAGGAAACAGAAGCATTCGTCTTTCTAATTCTCTGTGTTGCCTTCACTCTGTCCGTTTACTTACATCATGTATACACCTCACTCTGTGTTCATTTAGAAAGGGAGGACACGCTCAGACATGTTAAGAACATACAAAGGAAACAGAAAGGCCAATTTAGTGGATTTGAATCAAAGACCTTCTTGCTGCAACACAACAACCATTTTAAAGCATCACACGTAAACACATGCATCGGAAATCATATGTAATGTTTGTCTGTTTGACAAGGTCAACGCCACTTACTCACAGATCACAGATTGTTGCAGTGTCACATTTCACATTTTTACCACTTGCAAATTATAGCTTTTGTGTTAAAAATCTGACGAAAAGGCTACTGGCTGTAAAATGCGGCCCTGGCATACTTCCTGTTGGATGAAATCCCATCTCAATAGTCACCATTGCACTAGCTTAGCATTCAAGGTGGCTAACATGAATGTACCTTTATGTGAAGTTACATTTGGGGCCTGCCACACACAACTGAAACATTGACTTTAATGAAATGTATTATGTCAACAGATTTCACATAGCTGTATTAGGTTAGTTGAAAGCTATAATATTAAGTTTAAATAAAAAATATTAGGTTCAACTTAATGTTATTGCCTTCAACTAACCTAATACAGTTATGTGAAATCTGTTGACATTATACATTTAATTAAAGTCAACGTTTCAGTTCTTGAGTGCAGTCTGTCAGATGGAGGTCCACTTGTCGAAGTGTTAACGAATTGTCCTTTATTGAGTGTATTACATTGTTATACAACCAGTTCTAAAGAGGGCCTTTTGTTTCCTGTCAGGGTACCAAGTCATGTCCTGCAATCTACGGTCTTTTTTAATATAATGCTTGTAATTGGGCTTCAGTAATCTCTCCACACACTGGCGTCTGGGCAACAACGCTCCTCAAGCTAATGGCTAATATGGCTGAGGTGCTCCACAGAGTGCTTTTAGACGCTCATTTGTGCCGCTGCCAGCCGGTGCCTAATGGCTCTCTGATTAGTCATCCAGTCGCGCTGCACTGACACTGATGCTTGCTGGAATAATGGCCGTCGCTGTAGACCACTGATGTGGGTGTTGATGATGATGGTGATTGTTTTTTTATATGCATTAATCCAAAGTAATACGTAATGATTTTGACTTCTTTATATCCATTTATCTGGGTAATACAGATTGACATTTATATTATAATGCTTCGATCTGTCCCATGTTTGTTCAGTATCTTTTTGTAACTGCCTACATTCTGTCAGCTCTGCGGTGCATTCTGAATGTGCTCAATCAGTTGATTCCTTCATTTCAGCTCTGTTCTCTGGTTTGACTTCTAAAACCTATGAACGACATAACGAGGACACACACACACACACACACACACACACACACACACACACACACACACACACACACACACACACACACACACACACACACACACACACACACACACACACACACACACACACACACACTACCAGCCATGACTTCAGTGGGAATCAGTAGAGAGTTCATTAAAAACAGCTGGAACTTGTTTTAAATCGTGACCGACGGGTTGCCGGTTGTGAAATATCATTCAAATCAGTTTGTGTTAGGAAATAAGAGACCATTTTCTGGTTGAAAGAATCTGGAGATAAATACTGTATATTTGACAACATTAAAGTTTCAAGAAGCTGCTTTATTGAATTGAAGCAGTATATTACTTTTTGAAGCATCTTTTGCTTTTTGGCTGGGCAGATTCCAAATACTTCAATGTTGAAATATGTACCACCAAGTGTTTAAAGGTCTGAATTTAAGGTTACACTTATTAGTTATTGTTACATCACTTTAGACATAATGTAAGTTTAGTGTGAGGTATATTTACACCTAAGAAACACCCATACTGTCATTGCAAACCAATAATGCAATCTAGAGAAATAATTCAGTGTACCAAAAATCCAACAAGCTAATAATAATTATTATTATTATATTTTGACAAAGAACTTTCTCTCACCACACTGCTAGTAATTCAACAGCCACTCTCAGCCTAATACAGTTACCATGATGAGAATGCTAAATGACCTGTGCTAGCACTTCCTCCGGTTCAATCAACAAGCTTATCCCCCCCCCCAGTGAATCCCAGCCAGCTGCAACAGTGTATGCAGCGGAGGATTTGGAAAACATAATGGTATTATGCTAATGTAGAGATATTGCTGGATTGACATTTCTACTGATTGGGATTAGTGCTCCCATCCATTTCCCACCCACGCAGCAATAGCTTAAGGTCTTTCTGTCACCAGAACATGCTTAACATTGCCGGTGTCAGGGGTAATTTGTGCTGTTAGTCAAGTAGGCTTGTTTCGATGCAATTACTTTATTTTCTTTGTGTAATGAGTGCATGCCCTGAGTCGCCTGCCCTCTGGAAACACAGCCAATCCCAAACGCATAGACACACTGCAACTCAGGCCTCTGACTCAAATGTATTCTTCTTAAATATATCAACATATTTCACACAGATGATTACTATATTGTTCTCCCCTGATAAGTTAACATTTCAACTTCACAATTAAAAAGAAGAGGTGACAGTTGAGATGTTATCAACTTGACTTCTCATCCACTGTCTTTGGTGTTCTAGTTTTCACTCCAATGCATTACATAAGCCCACCTTCACCAAGACCCTTACAGTAGAATCGCTGTGTTCCCTCCAGAGGGGGGTTTCTCCCACACACTCCCGTAATTCATATAAATATATATATCATTTCAATTCCCATAAAACTTTTGTTGAAAATATTTGTACACTAAAGCTGATTGTTGTCAAACCATTAGGACAAATGTTTTCTTTCTAATAATACATAAATTATAAGATGCTGCAATTCTATAACATATCTGCCCCAGTGATATGCATTTAGAATTGAAAATTCTAATAAGGTCACGACATGTTTCTTAATTGCGAATGCTACGACTGATTTACGAACACATTTCTCTGTTTCTTTTTGTCTGCACAGGCACTCATACATTTGTGACGGAGGGGGAACATCTGGAGCTGACAGCCGTCACCAAAGAGCTGTCCGGGTCGTACGAGTGCATCGCTTCTAACGACATCTCCAGCCCTGACGTCAGGACAGTGCAAGTCACGGTGAACTGTAAGAGTCCAACGGATCACTGGTGGAGTCATGAACATCATCACATGAAGACCACTCTTTACCATTGTATTTGACTCTGGTCTTTTATGCACTCAGAATAAGTAACTGTTGTCACCATCTATTCTCTAACCGCTTCATATTCTTCTTGTGTCAGTTTATTTTAAAAGAAAAAGGAATTTGCCAAAATCAACAAGAAATGTGGATTTAATCTGTACATGACACCAACATCGAGTCTATTTGACTTTGTTTCACAGACCCTCCCTCCATCTCTACAGCGAGGAGTACGGGTACAGCAGTGGGACAGAAGGGAGTCCTGCAATGCGAAGCCTCTGCTGTCCCCAGGGCAGACTTTGAGTGGTACAAAGAAGACAGCAGGCGAGTCTCCCTCCTGAACTCTGCATCTGCGATCTGTGCAGGCGTGCCATTGTTTGAAGTCAGAATACAGACACAGTGGCCGTTTCTCACTGTCGAGTGAACCTGCTGCAGAGCCACTATTTCAAGTATACTACGTCATCGAGTGGCGCCGAAGGACTGTTTAAATGCATGTTAAATACCCAGCATTCGGCGCCACTCGATGACGTAGTATACTTGAAATAGTGGCTCTGCAGCAGCTCCACTCGACATGGAGAACGGCCACAGACTTCTGTCACACGGAGCTGCAGGGCGGGGGCCAGACTGCAGCTCCGTGTTGATCAGTCATGGCTCCTCACATCCCTAAAAGTAGGCTGTGTGAAGTCATACGGTGTTCCTGGCTTGTTCTGCACACTGCTCTCTCAATGGGAAACACTGTATGTTAATCATCATGTCAGGAACATTCATATTTTTCACTTTTTCCTTTTCTTGTTTTAGGTCAAATCATATTTAAAGCGGTTTGGAAACAGATCAACTCTTATTGTCTGAACTGTAATCGGGTTATAAGTGTGTTGTATCTCGGAGGTTAAGTACATTCCCACAAGGTGCACCATGTCTACAGTGCAGGCTGCAGCTGCTGTAAACACTGCTCCCTGTTAAAGGGGCCCTGGCAGACACAGCACTGCTCCTCAGTCCCCCCAAGACCAAATCAGTCCTCAAGAGTAAACCAATGAAGGTCGCTGATAAAACAAATGTTTACCATCCCCAAACATGAAATAAGAAATGCAGTGAGTGAAACAGGAGGGATGCTGTTGTGCACTGAAGGGTGGAGTGCACACACATGCAGTCACTTCACTGAGCGGAACTCAGTGTTAGCTCCAACGTTTACGTTTACGTGTAAACGTATTTCTATTTTCATGACAATCTCAATTTCAGAATTCCTTTATTTGTCCCACGAAGGGGAAATCACGTTGTTACAGCAACATGGATAGAGACAAAGAGAATAGAACACTATTTTATAAAGAGCATGCATATATTTAAAATTTAAAAAATTACAATTTTACAGAAGTTCACATTCAGGTAGATAAGTAGCAGTATTTATAAAGTAAAGCAAGTGCAGTATTGTAAAAGGAAGTGTGGTATATAACATTATTAGTGCACATAGTTACGTAAAGATTCCTGTTACAGTAATGTTTGGACTGAATGCGAGAGTCTTTGTTTGTTTCATAGTGTTTTACATAATTGCACATTGGTGTTATTTTAGTCGTTGTTAAATGTGTGTGGGGGTGTACCGGGGTCAGTGGTCTGACCACCGCAGGACAGAAGGACCTGTTGAAGTACAGCTGGCCAAGATTTGAGAAAGGCCAACAGTCAGACACATGGATCACACTCGTGTTAATAACACCAGCCCCTCGTGCTGCATACGTGACTTCCACTGTCCCTACTGTATGTATACATTTACATTTAAACGTACAAGTTCAGATTGTATTTTATATTTTGAGATGTTTGTATAATACATCTCAAAATATAAAATGTTTTATATAAACATTGGAATATAAATGTTTATAAAAACATAATGTAGAATATTGTGAAAAATGTGCTCAAAGATTGTAGCTCAACCCTGTGAGAGACTTTATGAATCACCATGACGACCTAATGAGGCGTCCATCATCATCATCATCATCATCATCATCATCATCATCATCATCATCATCATCATCATCATCATCATCATCTCTGACCCCTCCATGTTCTGAACAGTGAAGATGAATGGTTACCAGGGTCCCAGGGTCAATACAGTCCCACTGAAGCTCTCCTCTGTGCACCAGTCAGTCCCAGCATTCCATACAGAGCTAATCCCAGGTCTGATGTACGACAGAGGGTCTTTGAGCCACTTTCTCTTCAGCCATCCTGATGCTATCTTCAATGTGTCCTTGTATCCAGTCTTCATCTGTATCTTTGTTTGACATCGCAATGGATCTCGACGGAACTTGATCTGACCATTAAAGTATTGTTGTGTCATTATGCTGTAACACAAACAATGTCCCAAATTGGATCTCGATCTCTCTCTCTCTCTCTCTCTCTCTCTCTCTCTCTCTCTCTCCCTATCTATCTATCTATCTATCTATCTATCTATCTATCTATCTATCTATCTATCTATCTATCTATCTATCTCTCTCTCTCTCTCTCTCTCTCTCTCTCTCTCTCTCTCTCTCTCTCTCTATCTACCTATATATATCTCTCCCTCTCTACCTATCTCTCTCTCTCCCTCTCTACCTACCTATCTCTCTCTCTCCCTCTCTACCTATCTCTCTCTCTCCCTCTCTATCTACCTATCTCTCTCTCTCCCTCTCGATCTACCTATCTACCTATCTATATCTCTCCCTCCCTATCTACTTATCTATATATCTCCCTCTCTACCTATCCATATCTCTCCCTCCCTCTCTATCTATCTATATCTCTCCCTCTCTCGATCTACCTATCTATCTCTCTCTCTCCCTCTCTATCTACCTCTCTATATCTCTCCCTCTCGATCTACCTATCTATATCTCTCCCTCTCTACCTACCTATCTCTCTCTCTCCCTCTCGATCTACCTATCTATATCTCTCCCTCTCTACCTACCTATCTCTCTCTCTCCCTCTCGATCTACCTATCTATATCTCTCCCTCTCTACCTACCTATCTCTCTCTCTCCCTCTCGATCTACCTATCTATATCTCTCCCTCTCTACCTACCTATCTCTCTCTCTCCCTCTCGATCTACCTATCTATACAGTATCTCTCCCTCTCGATCTCCCTATCGCCCCTCAGAGGACTGAGGATGAACACAAGCAGAGTGTATGTGCGTCCCTGCTCGTCAGCCTTAAAGCCTCTCCTCTGTTCCAGGCTCTTCAATGGACTGAATGGTGTTAAGATAGAGAATCAGGGCAAACAGTCGATGCTCGTCTTCTTCAACGTCTCCGAAGAAGACTATGGAAACTACACATGTGTTGCAGTGAATACTATGGGAATCACTAATGCCAGCATAATCCTTTATGGTAAGAATACAGACGGTGAGTATAAAACGTGGATGAAAGTGTTAATGATGGTAACACATGTTAATTATTTTTTTTAATGGACTATGTTTAGAACATAGTTATTGGTATGCTAGCAGCTGCACATAGAAAGAAAAAAAAACATCCTCACTTGAAGGTCATCCGCTGTATGTTCCTCGCCGGTTTACCTTTTCATGTCTACCTTGCTCTAGTTTCCATGGCAATTTGCAGCACAGATGTAAAGCTCTTATTTGCCAGAGATAATAAGCTGCATTCATGTTAGCATCTAGGTCCAGTTAATCACTGTTCATATTGAAGATCAGATGCAGTTCAAGCACTGATTTAAGCAGAGGTAAGAAGTCTTACTGATACTGTACTTAAGAACAATATTGAGGTACATGTTATGCTTAGAGCCGGGACTCGATTAAAAAAATGTATCTAATTAATTAGAGGCTTTGTAATTAATTAATCGAAATTAATCGCATTTTTCATCAAATATACATATTTGAGCTGAGAACAGTGAGAAGCAATGTTCACATGGATTTGACTCCAAGTGGTCTACAGTCGAGTGCAATCCAGTGAGCCAGGGAGCTGGTTATTTTCTCAGACGTGGACTTACTCATCCTGGCCCTGAAACCAGTCATCTGGTTGAGTGTGGGTTGGGTCAGGGTGTGGTTCCTTGCACTCGGAGTCGGGCTAACGTCCACGCTAGCTGCTACATGCTTTGCATTTAGGTGATACTTTAGGCTTGATGAGCTGCGGTGATATGCACATTCTTTTTTGCATAATTTGCACACAACCGTGCTCTTATCGACGCTTCCATCCGTCCGTTTTTTAAAACAAAATGTCCCATCCACGGGGCCGACCAAAGCGGTCTTATCAGCTTGTTCGTTCATGTTTGACTATTGTTCACCGTGGTTTGTTGTTGTTTGAAGTCCCATGCTGAAGTCATGAACGTTAGTTGGTGCTCCAGTATAATCGGTACGCCTGAAACTCATCCAGTGAGAAACGTTCCGCTGTGCAAAAATAAGTGCGATTAAAATGCGCTATTTTTTGTGTAATTAATTAATCTTAATTAACGCGTTAAAGTACCGGCCCTAGTTATGCTACTTTGTACTTCTACTCCACTACAGTTCAGAGGTCAATGGTGTACTTTTACTCCACTACATGTATTTAAAGGTCCCATGTCATGCTGTTCCGGTTCTTACCCGTCCCCTTGTGTTATGAAGGTTGTTCTGCATGTGACCGGTCTGCAGAGTCACAAACCCTCAAAGTGCACCCTGTAGCGAGTACAACTCTAACACAGAGAAGACCTGTCTGCTGCCCCAGAACGCCTCGTTGGACATTTCTCTTTTTCCATTGTTTTCTTCCTGGTCGTAGTCACATAACGGCTCCTCACACACACACACACACACCAATGTGAGAAACCAATGTGAGTTTGGAACATTGAACAAAGTACATATATTCTAGTAGACCTCAACGATGGAATCATGATCAGTGGAAATGGACATGACATGGGACCTTTAATACCTTTAGTTACTTCACAGATGTGGATGAATGATGTGAAATGTGTTAAAGTGTTGAATCAGACTTTAGTTCCACCTGGAGTAAATCCACCAGCTACCCTGCAGTCTACAAAGTACTTCAGACTAGCTGCACCTTCACCAGCTTGGAGAACACTTTCATGATCAATCATTATAAAACATATCATATATATTATTCTGAAATAAATAAGAATAATATATATCATACTCCGGTGCGCGTTCACACCGGAGTACTTTTTCCCGTACTTTTCCCGTTTAGTTCCGATAGTGCCTGGCAGAGAACTTTTACCCCCCTTCTCAGTTCCTGCTAGAGAGCAGTACTATCCTGGGGAGAAAAAAGTACCAATTTCGATTGGCTGGGCGAATTTCAAACCACGCCCCGTAAAACTCTGAACAGTTTTGTGAAGCCGCCATTGTATTTGCTGGCATTAGCATTATTAGCATTAGCATTAGCCCAGCGCACCAACGGAGAGAGAATAACTTATGGCAACACAAAAGCAAACATGGGAGCGGTGGAGATGAGGAGGTGTCGGCGTTCTGGCGATTTACTCGGAAGGCTTCAGTAGAAGCTGCTGGGAGTCCCAGCAGCTTCGACTGAAGCCAGTCCCCAACTCCGGGGACTTCCGGCCGAGGACTCCGGGCGGCAGTATACGCCGTGAAGCGGTTAGCGGCCTGCCAGTAAACCCAAAGCAGAAGAAGACGAAGTGACGTCAGCGGCTTCATTTGCGTAATCTTCCCAGGGAACTTATTCCGGTGTGAACGCGATCTGTACTTAGTTCCATGGGGGCACTAAGTGCACGCACTAAGTGCTGGCACTAAGTACGGCAAAGTGTGAAAGCGGCTAATGACTACTTTTACTTTTGGTACTTTACCTATATTTTGATGCCAATGCTTTTTTACTTTTACTTGAGTCACATTTTGAATAAAATACTTGTACTTGTAACAGGTACTTCTACTTACTCAAATACTAGATCGGAGCACTTCTATACTCAAGTACTAGATCTGAGTACTCCTCCCACCTCTGGATGTAAGTGCTGATGCTGCAGTATTGCTGTAAGTACTGTGTTCTCCTGCAGGTCCAGGGGCCATGCACGATGTGAACGGGGCCGCCGCCCTGCCCCGGGCCTCCGTCTGCCTCCTGCTGACTGTAGCCCCCCTCTACCTGCTGAGGTTCTGACCACCTGCTCCCCCAGCACTGAGCGCAAAGAACAGACTATCAGTCCTACAAGAAGAACAGGAAGTTAAGAGGGCTAGTGGTTGGCTCTTAGTTTTCTTTCTCTTTTTCTTTCTGGCTTTGCATCAGAGTCTGTTCTCTGCACGCTCGCCAAGAGTGAGAGGCATCAATCCGATGGAGGGACATTTGAATCATGCACTAATATGATGATGATGATGATGATGATGATGATGATGATGATGATGATGTTAGAACTACTGAGTTTGTGTCCCCCCAAACCTTTTTGTATGTGAAAGGCAAAAAGAAGAAAAAATATGTGTAACTGTTGATAGTTGACTGTTTATTGCTATTGCTAATATTGAAGTGTACATTCAGATTATTATTATTATTATTATTATTGTGTCATGTCCGGTTCAATATCTGTACAATACCATTAAGCTTTTTTTAAGTAAATGATAAAAAAAGGAAAAAATGCAATGTGGTTGATGAATTTTACTGTATCTTACAGTTGTATGCAAAACAGAGTAACAGGTCCTTGGTGATACACACTTCAGACTAATACATGGTGAACCTTGATTTCTCAGGCAAAGTCCCACAGCATAGTGCATCCAAACATTGATTTCCATCCATGTGTGTAGAACAAGTTCAAACGTGTACAGACTATTCCTGCACTGTTGTGTTCTGCTTTTCTGAAACACCGCTCATAGCAGCTTCACGGCACATTCACAACAAAATGAAATGGTACTTGCAGACATTTATGATACGCGTTGTATGGGATAAGGTGCTGGTCGGTACTACAGTAAAGTTTAAAGTTTAACATACAGATAACCTATTCCAACTGAAACGTTGACTTTAATTAAGTGTTTTAAAGGTCCCCTATTATACTGTTCTTCATCAGTATACCACAGGTCTCAGATATATCCAGAGCCTGTCTCTGATTGGCTGAAACACCAAACAGATCATTGCAGCATTACCCATAATCCCTCTGTTTCAGCCCTGTTTCCAAAGTGCTGATTCTCTGTCTGTTACTTCAGATGAAAACAAGGAGCCCCTCCCCACGCCCCTCTGACAGACATTTGGTTACAAAGAACTCATGGTGCTCTCGAGGAGATTCAGGTGATAAGGGGGGGGGGTACCTTGGTTGCTGATTGGCTAATGGTTACACAAGACAACACATCGTTATGACATCATCAAGTGGCCAAAATCTGAACAGCTCATTTTCAGACAGGTTTTTATAGAAATGGATCAAAAAGAGAGAGAATCTTTGTTCCTGAAACGTTCAGAGTCTCTACCAGAGTTCCCGTTAGAATATATTTTCGCCGGTCAACATGTCCGTTAAAGTTTAAATCTTCTGGACAAAATTTGAAAAGTGCCGATCACAGGACTTCTTTGTTATTTATTGAGCTTTAAAACAAATTGATATGATTCGATATTAAACAAACTAACTATAGTAGATTAAGTGTTCATGACAGCCCGTCAGTATCATGCAGCTCGCGGATCAGTAATGAGTGACCCGACAGTAAAACTAAACATATCTATAACTAGTTTAGGTAGTTTGAGAGGTCATTAAAATAGCTTCGTGTGATATTCTAACCTGCAGTGTGTGTTTTGTCCGCTCACCGCTGCAGGTGATCATGCAGAGCTGCGTGTCGACTCGTCAGCAGCAGCTGATCTCTCTCTCTCCCGTCAGATTAGACTTCACTCGCGTTTATGTCCATATCGATCAGATCCAGCTAGTTCTAGCTAATGATATGACTACCTGCTTATTAAAAGACACCTAAACAATAAGTGTCGCTATGCAACTGGGTGAGGCCACAAAGTATAGCGCAGCATTATGCATTTGTTTACATGCCCACCGGAACCCCGAGGCATTACCAACAGATCAACGCACAATCAACCCACACAGGACATCTCTTTCTCCACATTAAGTGTTAGACATTAGAGTTGACGCTTCTTGTCTGTCACATACTCTTCTTGTCTGTCACATAAGTGGCGCAGGTTGCGCAACTGAAGCGGTATTGCGCTAAGGGTAAATTATTTTGACCGGACGCTTTGACCGGAGAGATTTAGATTTGCCGGCCTTCAGCATATTTTACCGGTCGTAGTCCGGTAATTACCGGATAACGGGAACTCTGGTCTATATAATATTAAGCTGAATCTAATCTTTTTTTAATTAAACTTAAAATGAGTGCTTTCAACTAACCTAATACGGTTATGTTACACTGAGGTGAAGCCGTACTGCTTTAAACTAAATGGAACTAATCAACTTTTTTACAAGATATGTTTGGCATGCAAGTCTTGTCTAAGTCTTAACCAGTATTATTTTCACTGATGGTAAGTTTTAAGTTAAAGATTCCACATGAACACATGCATATTTCATAAAAACATTTGAGTTTCTGAGGCAGCCACAGTGGTTTGAAGTATCTTGGTTGAACGGTGGGGCTTTTATGCAATTCTTTATAGAATCCAGAGGGCCACGACAGCTTGCAGCTTGTCATGTGTTGTTTATTTGTCCACTCACTACAATTTAGCATTACTTAACAAAAGATGCAATTCGAAATATCAATGAAAAGGCTTTCAATCCTCGACAAGTCAGAGCAGAAAAAGCTTCTTAAAGGACCGCAACAGTGTTTTGGAAAGTGTTGTCAAGACAAAAACCAAAATGCATGCATGAGTTCGTTTTTCAAGTTATTGTTTGCTATGTCATCACATATTAAACAGTTAAAGGTATGTACATTGTAATGACATTTGTTTTACTTAATCAGCTTGTTTAAAAAAAAAAGTTATACATCTAAAGTATAGCTTACATAAAAAACACACATTGGTGTGCATTGGGATGGGTAAACTGATTTGTGTTTAGTAATGCAAAAGAAGGAACAACGTCAGAAGTGGCTTTCTTTAAAGAGCATGTTGTCATACTGAGAGTCAAACGGTCAGTCCACCAGAACACAGCAGCTGTATCATATCATCACCCACAGTGGGTATCAAATGGAGGGCGGTGGAGAAGCAGGGTGAACGCCCTTAGTATAAAACTCCTTCCGTTCATAAAACCTGGCTGTTTTGGGCATTGCTCCTCATTTGGCCCCGTCCACTCCCAGGCCTCCGTGACTCTACTTTATGAATAACAAGACAGCGGAGTGAACTTGAGTAATGATGAAAGTGCCGTGCAGCTGCTATGGAGCTCTTTGTAGGTGTTATGAATGTGTGCTTGTAACCTGCTTTGCAGAAGCTGTTCAGAGACCGCCGAGTGACCGATGTGTTCTGTGGCAGCAGGTGCGTTTTGAAGGGAGGTGTTTTAGTCTGCCTCGGACAGAAATGTACAGTGATGAGAATATACTTAAAGCACAAGTGATTGATGATGTGATGTTCTGCTATTGTCCAGTTCACTCCTGTGCATACCTAAGACGTGTGTCGAAGACAGAGTAGCAGGGAGGGAATCGATGTATGTGGGAATGCTTTCGTTGTACTCACATGTTCAGTGATGTGCTCGTGATGATGGTGAACAGTCAGCTGCAGATTTTCTCACAGGATGTGATTTCACTTTGTATGGGTTTGGAAACGGCAGACCAGACAGATGCTAAAGTTAAGGGTCATTGTAACCCTTTCCATGCCAGATAGGTTAACATGATAAGTACTGATGTCAATAACCTTGAGTCAATTCCCCAAATCCCCATTAAAGGATAACTAATACTGGAATGTATTAACGTCTGCTTTCGTATATGTCACCGTGACAACAGTGTCACCTGTGTTTTATTCTACACATGTTCTCCTAACTGTTTAAGGATATCAGCAGACTCCATTTCACACTACAATCCTCCTGAATGCATCGTTCTCTGGACGTGTTTCACTTATATCTATTTGATTCATTCTTGTATTCTTCATTGACGGCTGCAGTTGCGGTTTGAAATGTGTTCTGATGGAAAGGAAGATTCCGAGCAGTCGCTCTGGTGCTTTCTACCGTAGCCATCATATCGTTTGACAGAGATTGCAAAGATGTTCATAAACTGGCTGTATGTGACTGTAAGTGGTAAATCATTTGTCTTGACCATGATGCCATACATTACTGTCTCTCTCGTAAGTTTCCTTTTTGTCATTCAAAGCTGCACTCGTCACTTTTCATACATTAACTCTGTAAACCCTGAATGACACCAAACAACGTGCACGTATAAGAGATGAAGTGAGCGGCCAGCTGACGGACACGGTGGAATATGTAAGGCCTGTTATTCTTTTCAGTCGTTGTAATAACAAAGGGAGCTGCACGGGGAGTGGACAGCATCACATTATTGCTTTCAACTAAGCTGGCATGCCATACTGGGGGGGGGGGTGCAGTGCACGAGACAGAAGCAGAACATGAACAATTATAAATAATGACCGGGACTGATCTATGTCTCAGATATGTAACAAACTACAGCAGTTCAACATGTGCTATACAAATTGCCTTCATAACTTTATGTCGCACGTTGTCAGCGTCAGGTCGCAGAAGAAGCTGATAAGTTCCTTGTTTGGCTGTTTTCATTAAACAATGAAGATGAGTATTTGATTGCAGCGTTAAATAAAAGATCATTGAAAAATTATTTAGAATTGACAGCAATTGTAGAAGGAGAGAAAAAACATGAGCCTGCCAACGGCTTCAGTCTGCATGGAAATAACATGTGTGTTAAACACCACCACGAATAGGAAGGTACTTTGTCCTCTCAATGACTGTAAAGACTACCTCCACAAACCAAGAACACACTGTGTCGGCAGAATGACTCCACCATCAGCAGGTATTAGATCCCCTCTACTGTACCCTGTCATCAGAGGGCGCTGGAGAGAGCGCGCGGGGGGGGGGGGGGGGCTGCTGTCAGACCTCAGTGTGTCTTTGACTGACAGGAGATGCTCTCCAGTGACACATCCGTGAGTCATGGATGCAAACTCTTGCCTTGAGGTGCTCCGTGTGCAAATGCTTTTCTTATAACGTCCTACTAGTGATTCCCTACCTGCTTCCTTCCAAGGTGATGGACATGCTGCTTCACTCTAATGATGATTTACAGCTGAATTCACTCATTCTTAATTCCAGGTGAAGTTAAACAAAGTTAAAACTGCGTGATGGCTTGCTAACCTGCTCGTGGTGTCACAGCACGACGAACAGCAACAATGTTCCAATAGGATCGAACCGAACTCTATGTTTCTCTGAAGAGGGAAGGTGTTCTGTTCAGCCAGAGTCAGCAGGGAACAAGGAACAAGGAACAGCTCCAATGTAATCAGATACTCCCTTACAGCCAGCGTCTGGTTGTTTATAACATGGTTAAAAGAATAACTGGATGACTCTTGTTTCATTGCTCACCTCTCTCTCCTCCTTTGTCATGTGTGTCACACACACACACACACACACACACACACACACACACACACACACACACACACACACACACACACACACACACACACACACACACACACACACACAATGTTTTCAGATATATCACTTTCTCTGCAGACACTATTAATGCTCTGCAACATCTGTTCTCTGCTTTGTCCTCCATTGCCTTCAATTCAGTCAGGATTCATTACAACTTTGTAAAGATGATTTCTGAATAACAGCTTTGGAAATATCAGCAGTCCTGCAGTCTGACTCTATGTCAGTGTTACAAAACAACCCCACATCTCTGCCTGCTAATACAGGAAGCAGTTGGCCGTCCCTCTGCCTGCCTGAGTCCTCCTGCTTTTTACTGCCTCGCCATCCTTCTTAAAACGTTTATCTTACATTTCAATAACCCAACACATTCCAAAGTCTGGGCACATGCACCCTGAATACTTCCAGCGGCCACCTAAACGCACCGATAAAGATTTGATTTCATGTGGCTGCGGTCAAATGATAAATCTGTATTTATGCAGGGCTCTCAAGTCTCACGCATTTGGCGTGAGACACACGCATTCCACTCCATTCACACGCTCACACGCCACACCTTGTATTTCTCACGCAGAGATTTCTTTCCAGGGTACCGCCCACCAAGTTGCGCCGCAATTTTGTAAACAAACTAGTACAGAATCACTGTAGCCACGCATCAACCAATCAAAAGAATGTAAGCTGTCGAACAGCCAATTAGAAAATAACATGGCTGTATCCGGGTAGGATTTAGACATTCTGCCCTATACTTTATAGACAGGTAAGGGTTTCAACATTTTCCAGGATTTCAATACTTTGATTGAATACATTAATCAGTTCTTTACACATGGTGCTCTTTTTAGATTTCAGGAACTACTACCTTTCCATGGGCCGGAGGAACAGGACAAGGACTCAGTGTGCGAAAAAGTACACGTCCCACCGTTCGGGACGTGTTATTTACAATATCGGACAAGTAGATCTGTCAATTGACTTGTCCGTCGGACAAGTGACGTTTTTCGACCTGATTTATCGACAAATGATTGATACATTGAGTTTACAAAAGGCAGAACTCATTCGCAAATTGTACGTGTCCGCCATTGTTCGTTTGGAAGTGTTAGTTTCGGTTCTGCTTGTCGATTCCTAAGGAAATGCATCTCGCCGCTTTCTGTACAGTTAGACGGGGGCGGAGCGGGGCGGGAAGTGTAGCACAGTGGCAGGCTTGGGAAGCAACACTCGGTTCCGAGTAGGAACAAATAACAATTGTCCGGTCCCGGGATTAATAAGAGTTGTGAGGACAGGAGGCGAGGCCGAGCCCCGCGGACTGCAGCTCTCTCTCTCTATGCTCCGTATCAGCTGATCGCTGCTCGGTGCGGCTCATCGTCTCTCTCTCTCTCTCTCTCTCTCTCTCTCTCTCTCTCTCTCTCTCTCTCTACACACAGCGGATCTGCTGCCCGTTAACAGCCTCATCTTTGTCAAACGTCTTATGTTCTTTCTCTAACACGTAATGAAGGTTATTAAGCGTTTTAACTCCTGTGTTGTTAATATTATGAAGTATTTATGAAGTGAAGCCGCCTCCCTGTCTGTCCTCGCGCTGTCCTCACATCCCCGGACCCCCAGACTCGGAGGAGCAGGATGTCAGTATTGTTTATGAAGCAGAGTATAGAAAGTACATTATTGAAATGAAAATACTATTTCTTTACTTTTACAAACAGTGAGCAGCTGCAGCATGTGTATTGCAGGACGTGTGTAAGCGTGCAAGCGTCTTTGCGTTGTAGAAAAGCGCTAGGCCTATAGGCTATAAATATAATGTATTATTATTATTATTATTATCATTATTATTAGGTTATGTCCTATGTGTTGGACATGTGTGGTTGGACTCTGTCTCACAGGCAGTGTAACATCAGAGGACACTGAGACACTTAGAACTTAGAACTAACTAAACAATGCAGAGATTATTTTTATATAATTGTATTCAATAACCGTAAGAAATTAAACAGTATGTGATTTGTAAATAGGAATACAGATTTGACTTAATGTTTTCATAAATATATTTTTCTCCCAGTTTGTCATGGGACTTATTTTTACCCTCTCAAAGAACCGGAACCGAAAATAACCGGAATCGAAAAGCAGAACCGGAATCGTTCAAATCCAACCCTATGCGTGATGCGGTAAAATCTTACCGCTCACTTACGTTAGCGGTGTCATAAAAACCGTGGGAAAATGTAAAATACGATGACGAAGAAGAAGATTCCAGTGGCCCCAATTTTTGTCCATTCTGGACAAGTGAAAAATGTATTCGGACAAGTACATTTCCAAACTCACCAAGTACTCTCTAAACACTTTTTCTCACACTGGGGTGTGTGAGGAGTTCCTGGAATATCAGCTGATGGATATCCCCATGCCCCAAGATCCCACCACCTTTAATGTTGAGGAGTTTTGGGGGAGTATGTCCTCAATCAAGTGCAAGGTAAGAAATATTTGGCACCACATGACATACACATAATCAATTGAAATCAAAAGCAAAGCATTTGAGTAAGAGAGTCTCTTGGTTCCTTTTTTTTAAAGGTGACCGGTTTGAGCCAGTTTGGGAGGCTCACTAAAATAGCTCAACTTGTTCTAGTGCCGACGCGGAGAGGGTTGCCACCAACACCTACAACAAAAAACACACACACACGCACACACACACACACACACACACACACACACACACACACACACACACACACACACACACACACACACACACACACACACACACACACACACATCCCTTCACTAAGAATGAAATAAATATGTTTTTATTTGTATGAATTTATGTGTCATTTATCAGATAAGACCACCGTCCCCACCCAAAGCCCCGCCGCTGCCAAAATCTCACTCTGAACTCTGTTCAAAACTTGAGAGCCCTGATTTATGTACAGAAGATGAGGCAATGAATGTAGGATTTTATTTGTGAAGAAAGCAGGAACATGATGATTTGTTCACCTGCTGTCTAAATAAATATGTATTGCCATTATTGAGAGTATGTTTGCAGGCGCAGCCGGCTAAATGCATCATCTTGTTGGACAGGTGGAGGTCATCCCCGTAGAGCAGACGTCTGAAGTCTCCAGTACGACATCATCTGCTTCAATGAGAGTTAATCATCTACAGTGATGGGAAGTTAGCATGTACCGTATGGGGGTTATTCCCTATCTTTATTCAAAAGCGTGGTATTTAAATTTGAGAGCATACTTTATGTATTTCTTTCCCTCAAACCCTGTCCTCGCACTCAAATAGTGCCTGCTTGCACTTAGATTTGCTCTGCTTCTCTTGTTACAGCGTCCCGTAAGGGCGGTTACTCTTTGGTTTATAAACTCCCGCCCTCCACGGCTTTATAACATAGCATGTACTGCACTTGTTTGGTTTACAACTACCTCACATAATATCTACGTTCAGTGGCGGACTGGGACTACAAATCAGCCCGGGAATAAAAATAAAATCGTCCCTCCGTTGCCTTCTGCACAGAACATAGTGCGAGGTGGTTGCTATGCAACAACAATAACAGATAGCGAATGTCGTCGTTTAGGTGCTTTTTTTTCTGGAGATAGGCACTTCTCAATCCACTCCTCCATAGTAAGGCCCAAGGTCGAAGTTAACCTTAAATGTTTCCATCTTAAGCGTTGTTAGTTAGTTAGTTAATTAGTTTCATGACGGACGTACATGTAATGTAACAGTTGTAACGGTTCTCAGACGCGGAGGGATACTGATTTGTGAAAAGTAACAACAACTATTCCCTGGATATACGCTCATTATATCACGGCTAAGAAACATCAGATTGCTTGATTTGACTTTTTATAAACATATACTAACTGTGCTTAACCCCCCCCCCAAAAAAAGTTGTAAATCAAACAAGTGCAGTACATGCTATGTTATAAAGCCGTGGAGGGCGGGAGTTTATAAACCAAATAGTAACCGCCCTTACGGGACGCTGTAATAAGTAAGCGAACGCACCCGCAAGGACACCTGGCCTCCTATTGGTTGAGGGATTTTGACAGGATTGTTGCACAAAAGTTTCGAGTGCGCACAGAATAAATCTGAGAGCAGAACAAATCTGTAAGCAGCAATATATGTGAGTGAAAGCGTACAGTTTGAGCAGAAGCAGAGCAAATCTAAGTGCAAGCAGGCACTATTTGAGTGCGAGGACAGGGTTTGAGGGAAAGAAATACATAAAGTATGCTCTCAAATTTAAATACCACGCTCTTGAATAAAGATAGGGAATATCCCCCATGTACCGTGCTCTCAATCCTGTCCCATCACCTACACATGGTTGTGATCTTCTCTTTGCCACTTCATCCACTTACACCATCACTAGTTTGGCATTTGAATCAAATCAGATCCTGCTGCTTAAAAAAAGGATTTGAGCACCTTCAAGGTGTCAGCCTGGAACAAGCCCCATGTTGCTTTGAAAGATAACAGTTCATGTTGCCCTGTTGTTAATGAAGACAGCAGCCCCCTGATGTATCTGCCATAAACTACTCATCTTCCTGTTGTCTCTGGAGTCATATCCTTCCATTGTCTTTTAAAGCAATTCAAAAGAGCTTGAAGAGGTACAATGTAGAGCAAACACATATTATCCGACATGAGACGACTGGGAGTTTCTTCAAACACGATTATATACACAATCAGGGCAGCTGTGTTACATGTTGTGTATTTGATTTATCTTAGGTGACAACACAACTATGAAGCAATGTTTAGAAATGATTTCCCAGTGCAATCTGTTATTATGTGCTTGACAGTCAGTACATACTGTACATGACTAGTATTCCACTAGCTGTCATGAATGACTGTAGACTGTGCCACATCGGTGGATGATGATTGATTTGTTAATTGTTTAAATGAAGTGGTTGCCCAGCAGGAATGAGTGAGTTGAAAAACAGGTGTTATTCTCGGTCAGTGAATCCTCTCCCACAGATCCCTTCACTGGCCTCTCCTCTTCAGTCTGAAGAGCAAAACCAACTTCGGCAGATCACTGATTAATGATTTGCTTGCGCAGGAACGCATCCTGAGAGCCTGAGCAGACTCTCAAGTCTCATAAACAGGAAAAATGCAGGAGTCTAAATGCATTCAAATGAGGAAACACAACATCTAGATTTCACATGTCTGCGTTAGCCGTTGCCTGAGGTTACAACAAACACTTACTCAGTCAGCTTGCAACGAGTTTGTGTCAGTTCTGATAACAAGTTTTGGGAACAGTTTATATTAAGGTACCAACTAATACATTAACATTTACTGTCCCAGAGGGAATGTTTCACAGCCGTACACAACCAATGTACACATCACATAGCAACGCAGCAACACATAGCAACTGCACACACAGATGGCTTCAGTGCTTGAATTGTGGGCCGGTACTGACCGGTACGCAGTACCCATGTGGTACCGGCAGGGCCGGCGGGTACTGTAGGCTATAGGGAAGGCTATGCCTTCCCAAATATTTGTGTCACTGCATCCTGGTAAAATAAAAAATATAATGTTTGTGTCTTTGACATTAGCGCTGCTAGCAGCCACCTGTGCCCTGTACTACGAAGCCAGTTCAACAGACCCTGGATATGTTTGAGTTATCTTAACTAACCCTAACAAACGAGACCTCGCTAAGCGGTCCTACGACGCTGGTTATCAACTCGGTAAATCAAGCCAGGGTTTCTGGCTGTGTCTCAATTCAGGGGTTCTATCCTTAGAAGGGTGCATTCGTAGACCGCACACGTCACTTCCGCCGAAAGAAGGCTGTCCCAATAAAAAAAAAAGACGAGACTCCTCTGAATGCAGCCCACGAATGCAGCCTACTTTTCCCTAATTTGAAGGATACTGTGACTACCCGATCCGTCCCCCTGCCCGATCGGTACTGCGCATGTGCGAGATGGTCCGCCATATTGGACAACTCCGGACGGCAACCCACGATGGACACTTGACACAGTGGCTTTTAGCAAAGCTCAAAAAGAAAACTCGAGAGAGATGAGTTATTGTTGTTACAACGTGACTTCACTATTATTTAACAACTCTCTTTATTGGGTTCTTTTATTTGGGGTTAAGTACATTGTCAGAATAAGTGAGGAATGAATTTAACTTCTGTTAGACAGCCATATGCCATACATTTTTGCATACATTCACAGTAAATATTTATTTAGTATGATAGCTGTCTAACCGAAGTTAAATCTATTTCTCACTTATTCTGACAATGTACTTAACCCCAAATAAAAGAACCCAATAAAAAGAGTTGTTAAATAATAGTGAAGTCACGTTGTAATAACAATAACTCATCTCTCTCGGTTTTTCTTTTTGAGCTTTGCTAAAAGCCACTGTGTCAAGTGTCCATCTCGGGTTGCCGTCCGGATTTCCGGACCATCTCGCACATGCGCAGTACCGATCGGGTAGGGTGACGGATCGGGTAGTGACAGACATAGATATATATAAACACTAGATGGCTCATGGGAGATTTTCCAGCGTAGCTGACTGGCCGCCATCTTGCTACAGTCAACAGTTACTCTGATTCGCGTTATGGTAGCTGTTGTAAGGTGAGTGATCTGCACAAAAATACTCTTAACTCGCTGAAATCTTGACTGATTTACAAACGGTTTGGTTTATTATAAACATTATTAGCATGGCTATGATACAGGATGCTTGGACATGTTGTAATTGCAGCTTTTCTTTGTGTATGTGGTTGTATTTATTAGCTGGCTAATAACAAGATGCTGTCAGTGAGACCTAGTATTACAAAGTTCACCCAGCAACTTTACACCAGTGGGAGAGGCAGAACTGCTCTTTCTTTTCAACATAACTTAAGTTACACATGATTTCTTCCAAGTGGTTTGGCTTGTTAAAAACATCTTGCATTATGATACAGGAATTTGCTGGCTTTGTGTTTACAGAAGTACCTGACTATGCCGGACTTTTGTGCAGCCTACGGATGCTCCAATCGCCGCTGTCTGCAAACAAGAACCCGTGGGATCACCACATATGTTTATGTTTGCTCAGTCTAATAAACCCATAACATGGTTGTGAAAGAATACCAAAGCTGAGGCTGGACGATGATTGATTGTTAGTGTGCCATGTGTCACTGTGTGTCTTATTGGTTTTGTGGTATACTGTATTTTATTTTATTGTGTGCAAGACACATTTAAAACAAATAACCTTGAACCTTGAAGCCCCATCTCTCCCCACCTGCTCCTGCTTCCTACATCCCCTCCACACCACACCAAGTTGTTCTTCTTAATAATAATAATACATTTATGTTGGGGGGCCGCCTTTCATAACACCCAAGGACACCTTACAGGGGCATAGGGGCAATATAGGGAACAATTTAAACAGTGGATTTTGTGATATATCAGCCGGGGTGAGTCAAGACAAACCACAAATGGACTACAGAAGGACATATGGTACAGTTTATATTATTCTTGGTCTTTTTTCAATAACATATTTCAAAGGTTCTGGATTTGTTTACAAATCTAGAAACTAAATACAAAACTAGGATGATATGAAGATCTCATGTCAAAAATAATTGTGATAAATTAGACAGAACTGGCCTGTCTGTGAGCACATTTTATGTTGGTTTGGTTCTTCTGATAAAGGTGTGAATATCTAAATAATATACCAACATATGCTATTGTCATTAGTTGTGTCCCTGTTCTTCAAGCTAAGGCATTGCTCAATTAACAACTCTTGGCTTACAGAGTGGTAACATGAGACCGATTTTTATATATAAAATATAAATGTATTTTAATTTTATAATTTATTTATAATTTATTTTAAATATTGACAATATAATAAAATAAATGGAAATATATACACCGGCAAATATTTAATATAAATACCTTGTGTGTGTGTATAGCTATTGCTTTATCTGATTAATGTTATTTTCATATGAAAGTCCATGATTATAAGTATGCAGTATCATAACTACATCTTTGATGTTTATAAAAAACCAAACCGTTTGAAAATCGGTTGAAAATTGAGCAAGCTATGGTTATTTAAATAGTAAACCATAATGTTATGAATGAGAGCACTATCTGTAGCAAGATGGCGGCCAAGTGGCAACGTCGGTCTCCATTGGCCAGCAGCGCGTGTGAGCCATCTAATGTTTATATATATCTATGGTGACAGATACATCTGATGTACACCCCGCGGCCTACCATATGCCAGGGTGCAATTCGCGCAGGGAAGAGGGAGTTTTTTAAAAATGAAATGGCTTCCGGTCTCCCCAGCAGAGTGGATTTAAAAGCAGCAGCGAGCGGAGGAATCACTAATAAATGTGAGTATTGGGTTTTAACTTAATTTAAATTTAAACTAACGTCACGCACGTCAAACCCAAGGGGCATTACAACGTACATTTTCGTTAAATAATACGGATAAATATGTGACGCTAACTAGCTAGCTGGACGTACTGCACTGTTGTTTACACTTGTTTTTTATTCAATTCAGAAGTTTACTAAAGTCATACAGAGATATTGGCTCTGTTATAGATAAGTTATACTTCATATTACATAAATAGACCAAATGAAAACATTTAGACCGATATAGCCTACAGTACGGTGGGATTTATAAAACGCTACCCTGACATGTAGCTGCTGTTAGCTTTATTTATTTCTCTGACATGTTCCAATGTTTTACTGTTTATTACACTTTGGGACAACATTACAACCTTTGTATTCAGCTCATGCTGCTTTGAGGTAGAGCTAAAAGAAAAGCCTATTTTCAATATTTCCACCAGATTTGATCATCTTTTATTTAGGTTAAAGTGTAGTTAATTTATCCTGATCCCATAATAAGACAATCACAAATAGACAGCAGCCTTTAGCTTGATGTTAGTTTGTGCTGTCAAAGGGATGCAGGTGTGACTGTCATTTCATCTCTTTAGTTTTAAAAAAACCAGAACAGTATATCATTTTAAATGATCCTTTAGGGATTGTTTGTCTGAAATGCTGAGAGTTACATTTTGCAATAATACTTCTGCAACCCTGTGTCTAATATGATTAATTCACTTTTTTATTTTTCTCTTGTTTTTCTCTGTAATTAGGAACATTCTGGAGAAATAGATCTGCTGGAGAAGGACCCCTAATCTGAAAAGTGCACAGCGGATCATCAGGACAGAGCTCCATCCACCTGGACCCCCCGAGGTGCTGGACAAATGGATCTGCTGGAGAAGGACCCCTAACCCCAGCGGATCATCAGGACAGAGCTCCATCCACCTGGACCCCCCGAGGTGCTGGACAAATGGATCTGCTGGAGAAGGACCCCTAACCCCAGCGGATCATCAGGACAGAGCTCCATCCACCTGGACCCCCGAGGCGCTGGAGAAAGCAAAACGGCGATCAGGAGCATCCTCCACAGACCTCTGCTTACTGCCGTCCTACAGACTTGTGTCTTACTTTCGGAATTTGATTTGTTCTGTGTCCTTTCTTTTAATAGATATCTAACGATTATAGCTTGAGTTTGTCTGATTCCCCAAACAGCTGCTTCTATACTTGCTGCACATATAATACAAATAAACAACTCCATAAACACACTTCTGCTGATATGTGTGTTACTGCTGGTGATGATTGATTTCCTCTGTCTCAATGATGAAAGTTATAATAATAGAAGACATGAAGCTGCAGAGAGAGGATGGATATATTCTTACCTCTACTTTGTGATAAGATGAAAATACAATATTAAATTGTAATTGTTAAACACATTGTTTATTTCATTTACTGAGGTTTTAACCATTATTTACAACATGTGTACATAAGCAGTGGAATAATAGGGTATCTCTCGGTCATTAAACTGTCTTCAGTTTCATTTTATTAATAAAAAAAAAAGGTAATATAACATTTTTAATTGTGTATTTCAGCAGAGCGGGGGTCACGGTGCTGCTGACCTGGAGGTGCTGACCTGGGGTCAGTGGGACATCGCCTGGGCAGGGTTAGGGGAAGAAGGAGAATATAAACTGTTATGATCACAGCTATTACGATTAGAACACTAATATTGTTGACAATCAATCTATACAACATGCTTTTGTTCATTTAAAAAAACATTGTTTTATTAGTACAGAAAAATTAAGACTTATTTTAAATATGAAATAATATGATTACATTACATCAGCTATATATAATGTACTTGTTAACTTACTAATGTAACATTATTGGGGGCTAAAGGAACAGCTTCATCTTATTTACCTGGCCATGGTCCTCTTTAATTCATTGCCGACTGTGATCTCTAAAAAAAATTAAAATGTAAAAGTAAAGTTTCTGGATCCTTTTCAGCAGAGTTAGAATTTGCTAGCAGGCTGCTGGAGCAGCGCAACCGAACAGTGCGTATCACGTGACGTAAATACGAAGCCCTCCGTAGGCTAGACCGTCTCATTTCGTAGGCCGCTCGGTCCAGCCTACCCGGTCTACGTGGGCTGGGTCCTCCGTGGACCGCGTAGGCTGCGTTCCCCGAAGGATACAACCCCTGAATTGAGACACGAGAGGCTTCTCAATTCTTAAATGTCCCCTCCTCGAGACTTAGTCCCGCCCACAGGAGATGCGAGCGGAGGACCGAGGAGGGGAACCGAGGAGAGAGGAGGGGAAGCAGCAGACGTTTAAAGAAATGAGAACTCCTCTCCTCTGAGCGGTCATATTAAAACGACGTCCGTTCATTATTACGTGGCAACAGCTGCATCGTCTGTCGAGTGTGTTGTCATATTTTATAATCTCTGTTAGATCAGCTGAACATTGTTCCCCCACATATTTACTTTTAATTAATTGAGAGTGCGGTATAATGAGACAATACCAGGCTACAGATGCGGACACACACACACAAATATATTTATATAAATATATGCAATTTAAAGGAATGGTATGCTCATGACACTCATTTTTTAAAAATTATCATCCGATAAAACAGACCAGTCTCTGCCAGTCTCTCTTTTTTTTTTTTTAATCCGATGACATTATCAGTGATTTTAAACTGATTATATACCGAAATAACATCAACACTGTGGGCGCCGCCATTTTCCGGACGTGACGTAAACCAATGCGTTTGGTTTTCGAAGACACGTTGATCTCCATGTTATTTACTGTAGTTTCTCTCTTCAAATATGCCTCACTGTATCGCGAAATATTGCCACAATTCTGATAGGAACAATCCACGGAATGCTCGGTTCCATCTGTTGCCAAAAGGTAAGCATAAGAAGTACATTCGGAGGCAGTGGCTAGCGAAATGTGGCCGGCCCGAACCGAAAGATTCACAGGCTCATGTATGCAGCGAACATTTCACATTTCCGGACGACTACTCTGAGAGTATGATAAAACATAACATGGGATTTATGGAACAACCATTACTCAATGGAGATGCAGTACCATCGGTCTTTCTGGTGTCATCACCGACCAGGACACCAGTTCGGCCAGTTGAGAAATCGCCCTCTGCAAGTGTGAAGCGACGGAGGAGCAGAAGTAGTGCTCGGAGTAAGAATAAGGTATGTTATAGCGCATTTCCATTGCAGCGGCTAGCCCCGTTTTAACGTCCAGGCCAGGACAGTTTTTGGTGGCCTTTCCATATAGCGTAGTACCGACTAGTGTGTATTTCCCCCCAGTTTTTCCGGCCCCATAAAATCGTGATTCTATGGCCAGGGACAACGAAGCTGAGTATGCTAAACTAGAGAGGGAATCGCTAGCAAGGGTGGTACTACATGCATACATATAGTATCTTATATCATCTTCCCATTATACACACATGCATTTCCAAACATTTGGACTACCTATGTTGCAAATGTATTATCTTTTCAATTTACACACGGCATCTATTGCACGTCTGTCCGTCCTGGGAGAGGGATCCCTCCTCTGTTGCTCTCCCTGAGGTTTCTCCCATGTTCCCTTTAAACTGTGGGTTTTCTTCGGAAGTTTTTCCTTGTACGATGTGAGGGTCTAAGGACAGAGGGTGTCGTATTGTCATACTGATATGTATGGCTGAATTCCCCCATCCAATCTCTTCACATTGGTCAAAACTTGTTCCTCTGCTGACGAGTCCGAACTGAAATACTCCACCATATTTCCGTGTGTTGACAAAGTGAACGCATGGATGACGTCATGACCATCACGTGACTACTGAAAATGGCAAACATGGTGGCGGCCAGACGGAATATACAGGTCTTGATAAAAAAGAGCTATAAAATCATTATTTACCGGGGAATATCGCTGATTTCTTCAGGGTATGGTTTAAACATAACGTTTCACTAAATACTGAAGTTTTGATTAATTATCTAATGAGTGGACCATTCCTTTAAAGTATGAGAGCACTCTCATAATAACGTAACACAATCAGAGACTGGATATATATCCCCCTCTCTCTGGTCGCTGAAATGGGGAATTGAAATGACGGGCCAAAAGTTGTATTTACAAGTATTACAAGTAAGCAGAGGACACCAAACCAACTGAGACCCGTCTGTCCGCCGCATCTGCGCACTGTACAACACACACACACACCTACACACTGTACCACACACACCTACATACTGTACAACACGCACACCTACACACAGCCTACCACACACACACACACACACACACACACACACACACACACACACACACACACACACACACACACACACACACACACACACACACACACACACACACACACACACACACACACACACACACACTGTACCACACACACATACAGCTCCTAAAGCATAATCAGGCTACAGCCGTTGTGTATTTTATTATGTGAAGCACTAAATGGTTTTAGAAAAATATCGACTCTTTATTTGATATCTACTAAACTAAAGCAAATAAAGAGAGTAGGCCTGTTATACTGAGTGATATATATTGTACACTGCTCTGCTTTCTGCACGGGCCTCACAGCTGTTCTCACTGTAAACATCGCGTTGCGATGAGAGCAGTTTCTAAAATAATATCCAGGGGATGCATGCAGAGCTGTCATTGGCTGAGATAAGTCCGGCCGTGCGTCACGCCTCCACCGTACCCGGAAATGCATCCACGGAGGAGCCGTGGAGGAACCATCAGTGTATCCTCGGTTATAGCTCCTCCAGAGAGCCTCCTCGACGCTCGATCCTCGGTGTGCATTTAGAGAAATGAGACGTCCTTCAAAATGGCGCGCTGAAATTCATTTCCGGGTCACTACCGGAGGACCGAGGAGTCGAGGAGGGGAAATTTGAGTATAGAGAACCGCAGTGACGCGTCCTAAAACCCGGAAGTAAGTTAGCATTTTTAGCACTTCCGGTTCCTTCGTCAAAAAAGCAATGTATTTTCTCCATAGGGTTTTGGAAAATAGCTCGAAATAAGGTCTGTGGTTGACACAAATTTAAGAGATAAATCACGTTGTCACAATTCACATGTTAGGTCACGTTTGTAGTTTTGTCTGTGTTGGTGTTTTTCTTGTCTTTGGGTTTCCTGTCTTATTGTGTTAAGTGTTCACCCCCGTTTCCTGCCTGTCTGCTTTCTGTCTGTTTCCCTCCCTGATTACCCGATTGTGTTCACCTGTTGTCCTTGTGTTTCTCCTCCCCTGCCCGGCTGTTTCTCGTTGTCATGATTACCCCTTCTTGTATTTAGTCTTGTCTCTGTCTGTGTTCAGTGTTGGGTCATTGTTTGTTTGTTGGTGGCGGAGTTCACCGGAGAGTGTTCTGTGACAGATCTGTCACGGATGAGTGAAGAAAGCAGGACCCAAATGCAGATAACCTTTGAGAAACCCTTTATTTCAAGGATAAATGATATATACAGAACAGAACACTCTCCGGTGAACTCCGTCACCAACAAACAATGACCCAACACTGAACACAGACAGAGACAAGACTAAATACAAGAAGGGGTAATCATGACAACGAGAAACAGCCGGGCAGGGGAGGAGAAACACAAGGACAACAGGTGAACACAATCGGGTAATCAGGGAGGGAAACAGACAGAAAGCAGACAGGCAGGAAACGGGGGTGAACACTTAACACAATAAGACAGGAAACCCAAAGACAAGAAAAACACCAACACAGACAAAACTACAAACGTGACCTAACATGTGAATTGTGACAGACGTTTTGTTCTACGACAGTAGATACATCAGCAGTGACCCCACTGGGGATTTTTGAAGAGTTTACGTGTCTGAAAAACGATGGTTGTTACCGAGTGGCTGAATAGGACTACAGAAATGGTCGAGTCCGTTGTACGTCATTACGCCTACACACGTCAACACTCCCGCTAAGTTTGTTTTCCCCTGTGTTCTGCTTGAAAGCAAGTACCTGCCTATCTTTAGTAGCCTATCTGTAGTCTCTTTAGTATCTGTATATCTATATCTTACCATTAGAATCTCTATTTTTGAAATGGTCATTTTTAACACCGTAGTTTTATAAATTATAGAACAATTAATTACCAGTGTTTTCCAATTTTACTCGGCAGTTTGTTTCGTTGGCTAACGTTAGCTAAAGCTAGCTAAAGCTAGCGCTACTAGTTAGCTACGCAATGGTTTGTTGCTTTGCTCCGGGTTGCAGCCACAGGTCTTCGCATGAAACGTGCTCGTTCTATCGTTTCCCGGCCAATGTTTTCCAAAGGAGAGTCTGGATTCGTGCCATGAGGTAAGCTGACGTTACATTTTTGTCCATGTCACGTGAAATATAAATGATGGGTAGTGACTGTATCGCCGTTTTGGAGATGGCGCTGCTGAAAAGACCGCAACATAAGTAAAGATAATGAATACATCCTATTAAAACCTGTGTGGCTTATATGATAAGTCTAATTAGTACAAGCAGCATAACGTTTCACCATGTGACTACAGATTGTAGTCAGGGAAATCAGTTTGACACATTGAACTAATAACAAATCACCTCTGGCTGGCAGAGAACTCTCTGCTCCATAGCTTCTCTTGGACGTAACATCACATGTACATTTTACATTTATATTCAATTTAATATTCCATCCCTCACATACTTTTGTATATATAATAACTTATATTTAGTTTTTCTTGTTATGCTGCTGCAACACAAACATTTCCCCAATTGGGATCAATACAGTAATATCTTATCTTAATTAATTAAGAAATATAACTATTATAATTAGTGTAGCAGCTGACACCTATTTTCAATATGGATTAATCTACCTTTATTTCTTTAGTTCAATTTTGATCTATAAAAATGTCAAAATAGTGAAAATGTTGACGAGACAAAGTGCAAGGTTATATCTTTAGATGTTTTGTTTTAGCCTATGTGCTGTATGTCTTAATGCTCTTATATGTGACGATGTGACTTCCATGAAACTAATATGTTATATCTTCCCAACAGACGAGCTGACAGGAAACCCAACACTCTAACAACCACAACATTGCAAAGGCGAGTAAATGTAAATTAAAAACGATTCACAATTTCTTAATTTCTTCTTCTTTCTTGCAGTGAGGTGAAGCTGACCTTGCACTTGGTGCCAGTAAGGATGCTCCTCACGCAGGCTGAATGTTACTCCCTCCTTACTGACACAGAAGCCCTTGATTTGCAATGCTTCACTAATTGTCATGTCCCTGGCTCCGTAGGGACACTTTACCTCCAGCACAGCGGGAGACCCTTCCAGACCATCTGGAGATGCCCCCAGCACTCCTGATTGGGAGAGCCACAAACCTGACTCATGGACCTGCATCTGGGTTGCAGTGGTGAATGCCCTGACGCCCTCACATTCATTCATAGTCCCCCACTGTACAGACAAAACACCATCCAGGGCCTGTTGTTGCCCTAGCACCCTGGCACTAAGGGAAGCAGTCACACGCTTTGACCTCAGGACAGCTCCAAAGCTGCTGGCAGTCAACCTTCCTTTCCTGAACAAATGCCAGTTTGGGTTGGTTTGCTGACCAGTGTAGCCACCTGAATTGCCCTCTGTTGCTCCTCAGACAATGCCATGCTTGCCACAATTGCCTCAGGTCCCTGATGCCCAACAGATTTGAGAATTTCAGGAACAGTAAGTGTTTCCAAGCTGGAGTGTTCCTCTTCTGGCTCGGGGGAGAGAAGCCAAGAAATTCCTGAGAACCTGCCCCCGAGTCTGTCCCTCAGCCAGTCACGATCTTCGGAGGTGGGCTCTCTTGTCAGCGGGTTGAGTGAGTTATTGGTTGGAGGAAATAGCTCCTCACTGAATGCGTACGTTTAGCTGCCTTTGGCTTCTTCCACTGACGGGGGGTGTCAGTGCAGCTGAAAGTGTGGATGGCAAAGATGGCTAATGCAGCAGCATGACTGCATTTCCATTCTCCACGTGGGCATTCACATTCTGTGGAGAGAATTCCCTCTTCTCCTGTAGATACCTGTGGTGGTGGGATTGTTTTATTATTTAAAATATATTTACATTTGTAATGCCTTCCCAATTATCCCTTTAATTGCCTACTGTATGTTTATTTCATGGATATTTCTGTGTTTTCTGGTGTGTAATATTTGTAATCTTGGGGCCTCTTCTCTTTAACGTCTACATGCTACCACTGGCTCAGATAATGAAGAACAACAAAATAAGTTACCAAAGCTATGCAGATGACACACACATTTACGTAACAATTTCACCAGGAGACTATGCTCCAATTCAAACACTGAGTAAGTGCATTGAACAAATCAATGACTGGATGTGTCAGAACTTTCTCCAATTAAACAAAGATAAAACTGAGGTAATGGTTTTTGGAGCCAAGGCAGAACGTATAAAAGTTAGCGCTGAGCTTCAGTCTGCAATGTTCAAAACAACAGATAAAGCCAGAAATCTAGGTGTAGTCATGGACTCTGACCTGAGTTTCAACAGTCACATTAAAACAGTTACTAAATCAGCCTACTATCACCTAAAGAACATATCTAGGATTAAAAGACTAATGTCACAGCAGGATTTGGAAAAACTTGTCCATGCTTTTATCTTCAGTAGACTCGACTACTGTAATGGTGTCTTTATAGGTCTCACTAAAACATCTATTCGGAAGCTGCAGCTGATTCAGAACGCCGCTGCTCGAGTCCTCACTAACACTAAGAAAGTGGATCACATCACTCCAGTTCTGAAGTCTTTACACTGGCTTCCTGTGTGTCAAATAATAGATTTCAAAATACTGCTGCTGGTTTATAAAGCACTGAATGGTTTAGGCCCAAAATACATTTCTGACCTCCTGCTAAACTATGAACCATCCAGATCTCTCAGGTCTTCAGGGACTGGTCAGCTTTCTGTCCCCAGAGTCAGAACTAAACATGGTAAAGCAGCGTTCAGTTATTATGCTCCAAACATCTGGAACAAACTCCCAGAAACCTGCAGGTCCGCTGCAACTCTGACTACTTTTAAATCCAGCAAGAAGACTTTTCTTTTTGTCGCTGCTTTTAATTGAACTATTCACATCTTAAACTGCACTCTAACTTTTATCCATGTATTTTTTCTTTTAATGTTTCTTTTATTAGCTTTTCTTTTTAATGACTGGTTTTAAATGCCATTTCTTAATGTCTTTCGTTTTTTGTAAAGCACTTTGAATTGCCATGTGTTGAAAAGTGCTATATAAATAAACTTGCCTTGCCTAATAAAGATTTCATGTGACACATACAATGGATTTGTTGATGGGAATTAATGTGAATAAATTAACTCTAGGTTAACGGTACTCTTGCTATCACTACTCACCGACTCTATAAACCTTGTCCCTCATGCTAGCCCTGACAACACCGGTAAGCACACCTTCATCTAGGCTGCCCGTGTCCTGACTTGTAGTGGTTCTCTCCTCTATCTCCATTCTTCTTGTCATCTTTGTAAAACGATATCAGACTGGTAATTGACAGCCATGACTTCTAGTTCAATTCTGTGTGGCTCAAATGAAAAGCTTTGTTAAAATATGCAAGCACGCGGAAGTCAAAGTCAGCTTTATTGTAAACAAATTCTACATGTGTTATACATCCAGAAATATCGTTTCCCACAGTGTGACATGTAGCCTATACATAAAACAAAACGGGCCTAGATAAACGGGGTATACAGTTTAAAATGTTAATATATTTAAAGTGTTGAAAGTGCAGTTTCAGTGCAAGTTAGTTGAAACGATCTTAAGTTGGCGTGACGTTGAAGTCGTGCGACCCTGCTGCTGTACTGGCTTGTAGTTCGTTTATAGC
This sequence comes from Pseudochaenichthys georgianus, assembly GCF_902827115.2. NCBI lineage: Eukaryota > Metazoa > Chordata > Actinopteri > Perciformes > Channichthyidae > Pseudochaenichthys > Pseudochaenichthys georgianus. The sequence continues at coordinate 38,287,184 of NC_047516.1, forward strand.
ATAACGTTAGCATTTCGCTTTTGGCGACTAGATTTATGATTCAAAAATTATAAAAGTAGGAGAGACATGTGGAGATTATCCGGCTGAACAAAACGTGATCCCTCTCTTAAATGTGTGTCAACCACAGACCTTATTTCGAGCTATTTTCCAAAATCCTATGGAGAAATTGCATTGGTTTTTCACGAAGAAACCGGAAGAAGTTTACTTCCGGGTTTTACGACGCGTCACTGCGGTTCTCTATTGAGAAGCCTCTATGGCCTCTCTCTCCAGCTGAGAGCGCGTTCACGTGAAATGGGCGGGGTTAGCTACATTTGACCAATCACAAACAGGGACAAGTGTACTGAGAGCGTAGCATACTTCATTAATGAAAAGTAAACTAATATTAGACAAATATGAGCTTTAAACATCCATGACTTAAACATATAATCCAGGATACAAGCCACATAGTTGCACCTGCAAGGAGAATACAGAACTGGTTAAAAAATAAATAAATTAGAGTACGTGTTTGAAAGCGTACAACAGTTTTATGATATCACTGCCCCATCTAAGACACGAGTGGATCTGACTTTAATTACATTTGAGTCAACTTAATGTGTTGCTTAAAATAATACTTCTGCATAGCCTACAGTATATGTGACAATGTAAGTGTTGCACGGCCAGATACCGCTCTAGAAGCTGACTCAGATAAGGAAATGTTGTGATATTATATGATCGATGATCTGATTGATGATGTGATATGAATGATAAGTGCGACACGTCGGCATCTTCTCTGCATAGGCTACGGCAGTTTAAACTGTATTTCCTTTATCCTGTAATATGACTTGATAGATACAGGCCCTATCCCAAACCACTCCCTCGACCCTACTCCTCCGTGATGGAGTGAACTCCGTCTGGAGCCACACTCGCAGCTCAACGAGGCTCCTCCTGTCAGATGGAGGGAGTAAACACAGCAGCAAGCTTTGGGACGGCCTCTCCTCTCTCCGGCAGAAACAGGAAGTGCCGCAACTGTATGTAACAACGGTTTCAAATCAGCATCTCTTTGACAAAAAGTTTAAATGAATAACTCAAATAAAACTCCAAACATCTTTCATTGTGTTTCAAAGCTCTTTTAGTTTTAAACCTGATGTTTATAAGCTTCTTAGTTTTTGCAACGGTCTGTAAATATACACAACTTTATAATGAAATGCACACATTTACCTTTTTCTAGACTAAACACAGTATGATCCTAAGTTAAAACATATGAGGTCATCATGAGGTTGTTAACATTGCAGTTTATCAGTGGATGTTTGCTGGAACTACTTGTTAACAGCTTGTTTCCTGACGGACACACACAGCGTGACTCCGGTCAGGTAGAGACCGGTCTCAAGTCAGCACCGATGCAGACTCGCTGTTTGAGGGCTTGATAGCCCACTCCCCCTCCACACTCGTTGCTTTGGAACAGCACTCAATGTGGTGGACCCTCCGCGTGAACGCGCAAACGGAGGGTGACACGCTGTCGTATACGCCGATCCAGAGCATCCCAAACATGCTCAATGGGTGACATGTCCGGTGAGTATGCTGGCCATGCAAGAACTGGGATGTTTTCAGCCTCCAGGAATTGTGTACAGATCCTTGCAACATGGGGCCGTGCATTATCATGCTGCAACATGAGGCGATGGTCGTGGATGAATGGCACAACAATGGGCCTCAGGATCTCGTCACGGTATCTCTGTGCATTCACAATGCCATCAATAAAATGCACCTGTGTTCGTCGTCCATAACATAAGCCTGCCCATACCATAACCCCACCACCACCATGGGCCACTCGATTCACAACATTGACATCAGAAAACCGCTCACCCACACGACGCCACACACGCTGTCTGCCATCTGCCCTGAACAGTGAAAACTGGGATTCATCCGTGAAGAGAACACCTCTCCAACGTGCCAGACGCCATCGAATGTGAGCATTTGCCCACTCAAGTCGGTTACGACGACGAACCGGAGTCAGGTCGAGACCCCGATGAGGACGACGAGCATGCAGATGAGCTTCCCTGAGACGGTTTCTGACAGTTTGTGCAGAAATTATTTGGTTATGCAAACCGATTGTTGCAGCAGCTGTCCGAGTGGCTGGTCTCAGACCATCTTGGAGGTGAACATGCTGGATGTGGAGGTCCTGGGCTGGTGTGGTTACACGTGGTCTTCGGTTGTGAGGCCGGTTGGATAACTGCCAAATTCTCTGAAACGCCTTTGGAGACGGCTTATGGTAGAGAAATGAACATTCAATTCACGGGCAACAGCTCTGGTAGACATTCCTGCTGTCAGCATGCCAATTGCACGCTCCCTCAAAACTTGCGACATCTGTGGCCTTGTGCTGTGTGATAAAACTGAACATTTTTAGAGTGGCCTTTTATTGTGGCCAGCCTAAGGCACACCTGTGCAATAATCATGCTGTCTAATCAGCATCTTGATATGCCACACCTGTGAGGTGGGATGGATTATCTCGGCAAAGGAAAAGTGCTCACTATCACAGATTTTTTTCAGATTTGTGAACAATATTTGAGATAAATGGTTATTTTGTGTATATAGAAAATGTTTTAGATCTTTGAGTTCATCTGATGGGAGCAAAAACAAAAGTGTTGCATTTATATTTTTGTTCAGTGTATATCCATAAAGAAAAAGTAAATCTGTTTACAGTTGCTTCATTATGGATGTTGAGAGGTATCCATATATCTCTTCATTTTGCTCTCAAAGTGCACCAGATTGATGCATCTAACTTCAATATTTAAAACATTTTTCTTCCCGGGGTACCATGCCCCCGGACCCCTCTAGGGTGTCAGGTCCACTCCCCACTTATAAAAATAGCACTTTACCACTGCACCCCCTATAATCTCAGATGCACCCTGAGTCATTTTGTTTAAGTACAGTGAGCCTTTCTAAAATATACAGTAAAGAGACAAACCCACCAGCATTATAGGATACACTATGAATTTGAGCCAAATACTTGTTTTGGGGCTGTAAAAATACATTGACATGAAACAGTTGCTGATTTAGAGTACTTGCACCTTTTTTATTCCAATTCAAGCACTGTGTATATTATTTGGATATTCCTTGTCCTCGCGTCCAGGAGAGAAACTTAAAATAAAGGGACCAATGGAGTCTCTGGCATAAGGTTCCAATGGGTACTTTAATTAAGTAACGTGGTAATAGAACAAGCAGAAGGCAATACAGAGACAATTGCCGGCGTTGCCTCGGTGTGCTGCAGCCAAGAAGGAAGGGCAGAGCTGTGCTCACCAGCCGCCTTATATCCTCTCTCGTGCTGTGGAGGAGGGGGCCGGCCTCCTCAGTCTTCAATGTCCAGAGGATTTCGACATTTTACATTCATTGCTTACATCCACACGCCTTTTCTCCTCCTTATCTCTTTCATAACTTTTTATTTAATACTTTATAACGGCTTCAATAGCCACTTTAAAGGGATAGTGGAAATCCGCGAATTTTGGGTTTAACTTATGTATTTTAATTAAAAATAAGCATAATAAACCATTTTTTTATATTTCATGCGCCTAGTTTCATTTTATTTTCAATTTTACTGCTCCAGACCACGCCCTCTCAATGAAACGAAATACTTCGGGAATCTTCGGGTGATGACGAAAACAAAGGAAGACGGGCACAAACATTGGACGAGGCACGAGTATTTTATTATGTTTTCTGGCTGATTTAATGCATCGTTAGCCTGTACCATTGTGTACAACGCCATTTATTGCCTGTCGATTAGGCGACCGGAGGCCTCGTCATCCGATAATCCGGTACACAGTGTTGAATGTGTACACTACAGTCATCATATAGACATGATAGACTAACAGTACTGTGAGTACAGCCTACACTTGACAGGCAGCCTGGCTAGCCTAGGATTAGGACCATACTACGTCAAAAGACCGATTGGCTCTAGCTGTATATCATGCTAGTATACAATTCATTTACATTTATTCATGTAATTAATGCCCATAAGGCTGTTACATATACAATAATAAATGTGACAAGATAATTTATGTGAACCTGACCCTGGTATGTTATGAAATGTACCCTACATGCAGTCATCCTCGCGCATAGCCATAGGCCTACAGTGCATGCATGCCAACTTTTGCAATATATAATATAGCGCCTAGCGTGAGCTATGCTTAGGGACCTACCAGTCAAGATTATTTGTGCGTAGGGGTGCATCATCTGGCGCCTGGTCCTGGTCATCCTCGCCATTGCCCATGCCGTGAACTAACTCCATCTCCTCGGGCTCGAACAAATAAGGACGTAATGGTCCATCGTCTGGCTCAATATTCTCACCATCGTCGCTTACTGAACCGGATTCAGATTCAGTTCCTAAAACTACATTTTCGCAGGAAAGCCGAGAGGATGTTTCTGACTCGCTATCATCACTGGATACCTCGTACAATCCTTCTTCTTTGTCTGGTATATTTGCCCTTCCACGTTCATTCTGCATAGACGCCGTGGTTTGTTATTGTTTCGTCTTCCTGAGTTTTCCTCACTTCCGGTTTGGCTGACTCATCATTTCGTTTCTAAAAAAGTTCGGGGAAGCTGCAATAAAGTGCTTCTAACATGCGTAAGGCAATTATTATATTTTTTTAATCAGGTGTGATTGTTTTGGTACGTAATTATGCTTGTATATAAGTTAAAACGAAACTATTTGTGGTTCAATTTCCACTATCCCTTTAATAATACTGGACGGTAGCCCCGGATGTCGTCATGAAGGATTTTCAGAATAAAAGCTTGGCATTAAGATTGTGCGAGAACTTCTGTTTTTTTTCAGAATAAAATAGCTTTTAAGTTGACGGTACGTCCAAACCAGCGCCATGTAGATAGAAGAGTTACGACAACGGAAGTCCAAAAACGGTTATCGTCACGTGGTTCATGTAGACGAGGATCGTTCCCCGGAAGTTCATGGCGGGCAATGTGAATGCATTGATAACAGGAGATAGAACTACGATTTTTGGTAATTATTAGTGAATAAAGGTTTTGATTTGCAATATTTATACAACAAATCGATATGTGTATGTATTTACATCAATATGTTTTAAAAAATAAAATAGAATTTGCTAATATTAAGTGATAATATTAGGATTAGTGTGAACAACTAGTTTACATGTTAGGCTAACAGTGCCTTGGTTAAAGAGCCTGTTGCTGTTTATTTATAGCTTTGAATTCTTTCAAACCAATATTATCTTCTTAAACTTGTATGGTAGTCAGGAGCATCACTTTCTAATGTTTATTGATATAATTAGAGGGAGGGGATCTCAAGTAATGCTTTAAAATTCAGATTAGATTCATTTCTACCATTTTCTTAAATTCATGGTAGTTTCAGTAATCCCATGGTAATTGAGGACACAAGTTATCTAAATGCCTAATGTCATCTTTATGGCTTTCAGAAAGGACAGGAGACCGACAGGTGACTATCAAAGGACTAGCAGCAGCAGCAGCAGCATGATGATGATGATGATGATGATGATGATGATGATGATGATGATGATGATGATGATGATGTTAAATGTGTTGTTTTAGGAACATCCATTGCAAATACATGGAATTCAATAAACATTGAATAGCATATCATGCAGTTTGTCTGTGCCTTTTCCTCCGTGTTGTCCTGGTTTGCTGTGCTGCCTCCTAGTCGCCACCATGGTTTGCTGTGCTGCCTGGGGATGCTCAAATCGCTCCGAGAAAGGAGTACGAATGTACGGCTTCCCCACTGACACAGAGCGGAGGAAAAGATGGCTGGCTCAAGTCAGCAGGAGCAATTTCACGACCAACAGCAACAAAATATGTGATGTAATTATATACAAACACTGCATTTACACTTTTTCACAAAACGAAAACCACACCATTGGGAAAGCTTAATGTTTTGTTTAATACAAAAAAACAGGGAAAGGCTTGAAAAACACAGAGTTGAGACTCAGGGTGCAGGGTGAGGGTCTCAGTGCAGGTATTCAGGCTCCATTGAATCCCCCTCTGGTTCTTGTGCTGAAAGAGGGAGAAACAGACAGGAGAAAGGGTTATACACACACAGCACACCTATTGGATGGGAAATTGCCTTGGGGAGATAAGGTGTTTATTTATATAAAACAGTAGTATTAAACCTACCTTGTGTTTTCACTCTCACTTAAGTCCCTCTCCCTTTGCCATCAATCCAAAATCAGCTGAGCTGCAACATTATACAGACAGGTAATACTCAACATAATCACAAGGACACAATATGGCTCTGCTAAAAACACTCACTCTTACACGCACCAAAGTTATATTTATCTAATATTTAACTCCCTCCACCCCCGCATACAATCCCGTTTAGAAACCCCTCTTCTCTAATTCAACAACGTGGGACCAAATGACATTAAGAGAACGAAATTTACAATTAAAAGGCTGTTCAACGTCTGTTGCTAACTTGCTTCGGTATGCTTCGGTATGCATTTATTCATGCATAATTCTGCATGACAATATCCTACAATTACTACAACAACCTTGTGATTACCAGGTCAGAAATGACATTGTTGTATATCCTTTTAGGGTGAATAGTCATTCTCCCTTAATGACACTTAATGAATATGTTCTAATCCTATGCAACAAAACTACAGTGAAAAATATTATTAAATTAAAGTGGACCTATTATGCTATATTGGAAACATATATTGTAAGGCCATACCTATACAAAACATGTCTGGGAAGTTTTTTGCTTAAAATACCATACAGATCACCCATTGTAGCATGCCTCATACTGCTCATACCCCTCCATTCCAGACCTGTTGCAAACAGGCTGATTCTGCTTTAAATTGAACGTCTGCTGCTAGCCACGCCCCTTTGTAGCGTCACGCCGCTTTCCCCTGCTAGGGATTTCTACCGGGAGATCTCAGCTAAACGCTGCGAATAAATGCCATGTTATGCTCCCAACCACTTCAAGCTTTATTTCTGAAACAGTATGGAGCTCAAACCTTTCTCTTTCGCAGGGTTTACCACAAGGACATTACGTTACACATATTCTCTCCAGTAGCCTACAGCGTTAGCTCCATGGTTAGCTCTGAATGTTAGCATGCTTGGTAATGTAAACGTACAGCATATTACTCCCAAAATACGCTGCGCATTGTTTATGGTACAGCACATAGCTTGACATGTTCTTTCTTAAGTGTTTACCGCTAGAACAGTGCCATTATATGTATTATATATATAACAACTTTACTCTCTAAGCCTCCAGCAGACATCCTGCTGAACACACAGACACACAGCTGCGACTGTATACGGAGACGATAGGTTGGGACGTGTCACGTGTGCCGGAGAATATAGGTTGGGACGGATCATGTGTGCAGGAGGCGATAGGTTGGGACGTATCACGTCGGCCGGATGTCGCAAATGACGTTATAGGAGCGAAAATTCTGGATCTGCTTGTTAGCACCCCCCATTTTTTTTAAAGATGTGGGTACGGAGGAAAAGAGAGAGGGTTTTGACACATTTATGTATAAAAGACATGAAAAAGTGAATTTTGCATAATAGGTCCCCTTTAAGTTTTTATATCTCAGAATATTTTCTTTATTCTGAAGTCTTGCTCATAACTAATTTGCTTGTAGTTTTATATTGACCTGTTTTGCTGTTATATTTGATGTTCTTTTACTTCCATTATTAGTATAGTTGAACAAGGGAATGGAGAAGGACAGAGGAGGAGGTGAGTGTCGACAGCATGCAGTAAAGTCTTATTGGACATGGTCAGCATAATGCCCCTTTTTCATCAAACCGGTTCCGGGCTAGAGCCTGATTTAGCTCTGGTTATTCCTGTTTCCACCGCAGCGGAGCCGGCTCTAAGCACCGAAAACGGGTTCTTAGCTGACCCCACTCTGCTGCCCGGCAAGAACCAAGAACCAATACTTCACACTTACGTCAGAGGCGGGGGGAGGGATTAACCTGATCAACAACAACAAAATCCCGGAAATTCTGTTCAGCAACACACACAACTCCGAACCAGGATGGATGCCAGTAAATGTAATCAGCAGTGGACCGCTGAAGAGACAAATTACCTCCTCGGGCTTTGGTGAACGCAAGAGGTACAGAGGAAGTTGGACGGCACAACGCGGTCTAAAGCTATTTTCCAGGAAACACAACTGGTGCTACAGAGAGGAACCGGTTCAGTACCAGAAAAGCAAAAGAAAGGTCCTTGAACCGGTTTGGTGGAAAAGGGGCAATATACTGCTCTGGAAAAAATGAAGACACCACTCCAAATTGTTCTTAAATCTCAACCTCTACATGTATGGCAGCCATTCCACTCCAGCGTCCGTTGAATTCCAACACAGAGAAATGTTGTCAGTAGTTTATAGAATCAAATTTAAAAAAATATATTTTACTCAAACACATATATATATATAGTAAGCCCAGATAGACTGATAGTGCTGCAGCGGTCTCTTCATTTCATTCATTTCGGGCACCTAGTTAGGATGCCACCTGGGTGCCTCCCTAGGGAGGTGTTCCAGGCACGTCCAGCTGGGAAGAGACCAAGGGGTAGACCTAGGACCAGGTGGAGGGATTATATCTCTTCGCTGGCCTGGGAGCGCCTTGGGACCCCCCAGTCAGCTGGTTGATGTCGCCAGGGAAAAGAAGGTTTGGGGCTCTCTGCTGGAACTGATACCCCCGAGACCCGACCACGGATAAGCGGGAGAAGATGGATGGATGGATATTATAGGTCTCAGATATATGCATAACCTGTCTATGAATTGTTTCAGCCCTGTTCCCAAAGTGCTGATTCTGGGTCTAGCCATGAATGCTAATGAGCTAAGATTGACAGGATAAGATTCAGGTGATAAGGTGGGCGGGGGTTACCTTGGTTGTTGAGTGACTAATAGTTGTCCAACCCAAAACATAGTTGTGATGTCAGAACGTGGCCAACTCGGATCATCTCATGTTCGGACTCATGTTTTTAATTCATGAACAACAACTTTATTACTTCCTATCAATCAATCAACCCATCGGCACTGATCTCTGATTCCTGTTCTGTCCTGGGGAGATACAGTATGTGCTGTTTTTATTCACAGTAACTTCTGAACATTCTCAACCCTCTAACTCTCTCCGGTCTCACAGCTTCATCATTTAAAAAAAAAATTCTGTTTTTATTAATTTTTTGTTGTGTATAAAATCCTGGCAATGTAAAAGTGGCAACCTTGGTTTTTTTTGTGAGTATTTGTTTTTTTATGAAAATATACTCAATAAATATCTGCTTTAAAAGATAAAAAAAAAAAAACATTCTCCTGACTCATTACTTTATATCCAGATTTGGCAGATAGTAAATGCTTCTTGTTTGCAACAATGTGGCACATCCTGAATTGGGATTTTCCCCATTCTCCCCTCACAAACTCTTTTAGGCTCGATGGAGTTGGATTTGGGGTGTTTGTGAGAGCAGCATCTTAAAGTTATACACATTCTCAATAGGTAGTTTGGAAGTCGACCAGGGCCTCGCAACGAATTCCAAACGACCTTCTGAAACCTTTCCAGTTTTAATTTGCTCGGGGGGAGTGTTCTGTTTCACATGTGTGGGATTGTGTGTCTCCAGAATGTATCTCTAGCTGTATATGTTTACTTCTAAGTCATGTATATTCATTAGAATGTGAGACAGACATCTCAAGGACATTTAAAGAATTATAATGTAATTAGGAGGGACACTGCAGAGAGGCTGAATACTCACTGACTGACACTGTGAGATTCTCATTTCTAATTAATTTCTGGGAGAAAATGTGAACTGTAGATCTGTGACCAAAAAATATCTAGAGAAAGAATATAGTCTAAATGCAGGCTTTAACACCACCAAATGCAGAAAAGAGACTTTCACCCGGAAATCAAATTAAAATCCAGCTGGGTTTATTGGTTTATTCGTAGCATGCTCATGTTGTCGTATAATATGCTAATAGTACTGTTATGGTCTCCGTCTTCTATCTACTCATTAATATGTCTGTGAGTGTTTTCAGCTGCGTGTGTTATATGTATATGAGATGTGCCGTTGCCCCGACGCCATTGGATGCCAGTTTTCTGTCCCTCCTCCGGTAGGCGTGACCGAATATCTGGATTGGAGCAGGTCGGGCGGACTCACTAAACCCTGCACACACCTTCCGGGGACTCTTACAAGAGTGTGTGCATCTCAGTTGGACAACAGAGGTCTGAATCTGTGTCAGACGTCTCTTGGTTCTCTCAATACGTTCTGTGTCAGTTCTCTGTTAGCTCTGTGCTAGTTCTGCTAACAGTGGTTAATTAGGGTGTGTGCTTATGTGTGTTTATGTTTATAACTCTGTTTAACTTTAGGTACAACGTAACTGTGGTTGACTTGTACACAGGCTGTGTTTTGTTACGGTCTATTTTTCGTTAGCCCTATTCCTTTTTCCACTTTATAAGTGAGGTTCTCTTTTGTTTGTCATGTTTGTTTAGTTTAGGTATTAACTTGTGAAAGCTCTTATTTTAAAGAGTCTACTTTAGTTCCTTTTGTTTGTTATTTAAACCGGTGCCTTTGTGGCCTTTTGTTTTGATTATGTCTGTTTGTTGCCTAATTAGTGCAGCTTTCATTAAAGCAACTTCCTATTTTACCAAAAACAACTGGTCGTATGTTACTTTCCACGAGCCGGGACGTAACAAGCAGTGGCGAACCGTCAGGGCCTTCAAGGTATTCAGAGAATACCCTGGAACACTCAGATAAAACAAACAAAACATTTATTTAATTATATAAATAAAATGTAATAAAATGAATAAATGAGAATGGTATCTGTGTTGTTGATCTGTAATATTACAGTGTTACGTTGATTTGTTTGTCCTTCTCGGACCATGCACTACGCATTTCAGTGGTTTTGTGTTAGAAAAGAAAGCAACCAATCAGATCTTGTTCTGGGTCTCTGGGTAGGGGGGGTAGGTGTGTGTGTCTACAGAGGGTCCAGTTGTGATAGACACGGTTCGCGACTGGTAACAAGTACTCTTCATATGAAGCTGAACAGTGGATTGTGATCTTTGAGTGTATACTGTGTGTGCTCTGCCACCTCAAATAATGATCAGTCTCCCCAACATACAGATATCAGCAACTATGTTCAGATGTCACCATGACATTATTACGATGTAAAACATAATGTATATAATCTATCTATATATGAGATCTAGGTTACAGAGGACGTTGAGGCTAAGTCATATTTTTCTTTTTGTTATATGATGATTTCACTTTTTTTTTTTAAATGCCATACTTTCCTGATGAGTTCTGGATGGATGATAATGAAAAACAAAATTAGTACAATTGTTTTAGTATACACTGTGTCCACGATTATTAGACATTAAAGTATTAAAATAACGTGTTGTAGCAGAAAATGTAATAGAGCGTATTTCTGGTATATTCATTTTTAATGTCACCTGATATATAAGAAGTGTGTTGAATTATGTTGTCACTAATATATGTGTGTTCAAACTTGAATAGACAAGTACATTTTTTCCTCTTAATTATAGAGAGGTTTTTTATATATTAATTATTCCTATAATGATGTCCCATTTTTAGTAGAAGTAGATTAGCGCAAATGGTCTTTTTCTTCTTTCACTTTTATGTTATAATCAGAAGGTGGTTTTGGCTATTTGTGAGTAGGTAAGGTACAGTACAACCTGTGATTTCTGCCTTGAGTAAAATAATTACCCGTTGATAAGTATTTTTCAGAAAGTCATTTTGGGCTTTCAGGGGCAGAACTCAGTAGGTTGTCTGTAAGAGTTTTCTGTATGATCTGGAAAGCTTACATTAATATAAGGAGGAAATATTATGTCAATTATTGGACCTTCTCAGAATGTAACTATGCTTTAATTACAGTTTCCAGATATTACTAAGTGAGCTGACTTTGGGGTGGAAGGAAGTTCAGAGGAGGCCTGAGGGTATAAGAACAGTTAACCTTTGTTAGTTAACTAAACGGATGTCATGAGACGATGACGTTTAAACCTATAACAAGCATAGCTTTCAGAGAGGAAAGCAGGTGACATTTGTGGGATAGGCTGCATGATCAAATATGTATGTGTTCATTTCAGTGGCTATATGCTGTGTAATTACTGCTCAACTATATCTGTGTTTGTGTTTTATTGATTTCTCTCTGTTTTATTCTTTCATGTTATGAGTACTAAATTGTGTTGGAGTAGTTGGCTTAACAGATGTGTGTGTGTGTTAAAGGGGAATGGGTGTGCGTTCTGTCATGACTCCAAAGCATTGTTGTGGGACTGCCTGAGGGCAGAGGGACATGGCCACACACACACACACACACACACACACACACACACACACACACACACACACACACACACACACACACACACACACACACACACACACACACACACACACACACACACACACACACACACACACACACACACACACACACACACACACACACACACACACAGTAAGGAGATGGGGCGAAACCGATGGAGTCAACAACTGCAGACTCATTGCCTAGGGCAGGGGTGCCCAACTGTCGATCGCGATTGACTGAGATGTGTCTAAAAATAGAACAACAATATTCTGTTTTATCGTTAATGTCCTATATCATAATTTTCCTGTGCCAGAATAATGCACTTGAACGCATCAAAGCCTGTGATTGGCCGGCGTGACCCCATGTGTCGGGGCGTGGCTGGTGGGCAGTGGGCACTATTTCGCTGAAATAGAGAGGCGAAGTCCCTCCCTTTCCGGGAGCCTCCATGGGACCCCGGAAGCGTAAAATTATACATTGAAGTCAATGGAGAGAGAAAGGTTATCTTTTGATCCCGTTTGAATTGTGCCACGAATGACACATATGATGTTTGTCAATTTAAAAGAATATTTTGCAAGTCAAAAAAATTAAAATGTGTCGTAAAACTGTGAAGTTACACATTTTTTTGTGTGAAACCGCTGAGTGAACTACAGGTCTCTAGTCTCGCACAATACGCGTCACCATCACAAAGATGGCCGTCACGTTAGCAAATTTCACCTGTTTCTTTCAGAATGAGAATAAAAGTATAAAACGAGGTGACTACAAGTCTGGACACGTTGAGAGCTGTACATACACGAAAGGGGAGTTAGTCGGTTCTGTAAGAGCAGCGGGACCGGCTTTACAAGATGTTGGTGAGTAATATGAGTGCAATGTGTAACGTTAATGTCAGCTAGCTAACATTAGCTAACAAGGTACACTAACGTGTTTTGTTTCAGTAACTAGTGTTCTCCTTTAGAACTTCGTGGCCTGTGTGTGCTGTGGATAACATTAGTGTTCACAAGAACAAGGTAAACTCCCATGTTTTGTTTTAGTTGCTCTTCAGATTGAAGCGGCCAGTTTTATATCGACTATACTGTATGTGTGATCTCCTTTTACATCTCGTTGTGTCATTTGAGTTTATTTGCTGTGTGTAGATTCAAGGGTTTTGGTTATCTTGTCAATTTGTTTGGTTATCCAGGCACAGCTGTGCGTGACTCCCTCGGGTACACTGGTATGTGTTTTCCTAATGTAGAGAGCATTGATTAATTAATAAACTACACACTGAGTCTAGATCCTGACCAAATCCTTTTTTATTGTTGATCAAATGTTTTTCAAAAATGTATTCATACACATTTAGAAAAATACAATGTACAATCACAACCAGTACAACACACATTACAAAAAATACAGAAAAAACAAACAATAACAACAATCAGACAAAACTATGGAAAAATAACCCCTCCCACCCCCAGATCCGGACCATCCTTGTATTATTGCTCATTCAATCTATTATAGCATGCTAACAAACATGGTACTTACTTTATTTGTACAGATCTGCATGGGAGACGATGGCGCGATGCAGAGCGCTGTCTGTGATTGTGCACGGGGGATGTACAAATGCAGCCACGCTGCAGCATTGGCAATATGTGCCATGTGGCAGATCGCTCCACAGATGTTGAGTGCCAGTGGAGGAAGCCTGGCACTTCCAAAGTAGTCCAGCCGGTGTCTCAACTCTATCAACAGTGAGAGGAGACATACAACCCACTGGCCAGAGACATCGCCACTCAGGATGTAGACTGGTTCAGGTCTGCACTGAGGGGCGCACAGTGTGGCATGGCATGGCTTTTGTCACCTGAGCCAGAGCCGCGGCCTCAACATCAGGCCATTGTCACCGTGCCAGAGCTGGTGAAGGGGCATGGGGGCTTGAGGCAATTCTTGCCTCAATGCGACTGAGCAGAGACCAGCAAGCTGCCATCCAGACAGCCACCGGAGGACAGCGGACAAAGTGGCAGTTACACAGGCGGGGCAGGTTGACAGCCAGCAAGTTTGGTGCTGTGCTGCGGTCGGGACTTTCATCCACTCCATGCGCGTCCCTCATGAAGAGGGTGCTCGGGGGGTACAACTTGGACGGAGTCATGGCTGTCAACTGGGGGGTTGTAAACGAGGCCGAAGGGGTGAAGGATGAAGGATGTGGCGCGCCAGCTGGATGTCCTTAGGCATGATGTTGACCCTCTTTGCTTGGTTCATCTTACTGGGGGGCAGCTACATGGATGTCGGTGCAGTCCACAATCATTGTGCAGTTGAAGGCAGAATGAATTTATTATTGACTCCGAATGAAGCACAACTTCATGTCATACAATACATTGACTTTGTTTGTAATTGTGTAAAAAAATAAAGCATTGATTAGCAAGAAGGACCTGCAGGAACAGAGCACGGTGATGGATGGAGCTGGGAAGAGAGAAGAATAAAGAAAACAGATCAACTTCATTATCGGATATTAAAAATTCAATTTCAAAACAAGTTGCCACTCCTACAGTTTTCTAGTATGTAAAGATGATTTCACTACTTGACCTATGCACAATGTCACACTCAATACATGTGTGTCTCTGGGGGGTGCATTGCGCCTTTGATGTATATAAATAATATACCATAACCACATACTATTACGTACAGTGGAAATCAGGTTGCCAGAGCAGGTCAGTCCAGTGTGCATGTTCCTCAGGGTCTCAGCAGTTACAGGTGAGGTAAAGAAAATAAAAGAGAAAAAGGTCAGTAACAACACTTTGAAGTAACAACACTTTAAAGAATTATCTCTTTTAATAATGTTCTCTCAGTAATCACTCAACTACTGTCTTTCCAACAAACAGATTGACTCACTATCATCACAATGAAACACGTCCAGAAGAATGGACCACAGATGGAAATTAGCTATTAGCTATAATCTGGCATATTGCATCTCTTCTCTTTGCTGAGATTAATGTTTTTGTATGCATGGTCCTTCTATAAATAAATAAATGTCATGCAAAGCTGCCTGCCTGCCTTCCTTCCTTCGACTCTCCCTGAACTGCCTGATCTTTTAATGTTCAATGTTAACCATTTGAGCAGATAGCATTAAGTAGAAAAGATCGCAGATGCTAATGTGCCGTTAGCCTACCTCCCGCCCCTTTAGCATCTGGTGGAGGGGGCGATAGGCTCCTCTTCAAATGTTTCACAAAATACTTAACATCATGACTACTCTTACTGTTTAACATTTGGGTTCACTTCATGTTAAGGCTAATACAAATGACAAGGCTAAGTAATGTGATGCTAACTAACGTGCTCGCTACTAGCTATGTAGCTAGCTTGACTGTGTTCCATGCACAACATGTGTATTACCTGATATGTTTGGTCCAACGACTCCTGGTCCTTTCATCAGACGGGAAGCGATAGAACGAGCTATGATCTATAAGTATGATCACTTATGTGATTACAACCTGGTACAAAGCACACAGGCATCTTGTAAAAGTGAATTTATTTTTAGCAATCTCTTATTTATTGGAGGGAATAATCAGTTATGAGATCTTCTTCTTCTTCGCTTTAATTACGAGTCGCAACCACTTGGAGCATTATCGCCTGTGACATCACTTACGCGAGCCAGAATGGGATTTGGGATTTGTAGTCTTTGTAGTCGCGTATTTTTCATAGTCTTATATTTCAACAGTTTTACGACAAAATGTGACTTTTTTGACATGGAACTTATTGTTTAAGATTGACAAACATCATATGTGTAGTTCGTGGCACAATTCAAACGGGATCAAAAGATACGTGTTCTCTCTCCATTGAATTCAATGTTAATTTTTCGCTTCCGGGGTCCCATGGGCCGGAAGTAGATGGGCGTGACTTCGCCTCTCTATTGTCCGTGTCAACACTCAACAGGAGTGACAGTCAGCACACACACAAGACCGCAATTATGGCAGAAGCAAAAAAGCCCAAAATATATAATTTTCACTCCGAGTGGGAGGATGATTATTTCTGTATCTATTCCAATTCAAAGTCCATCTGTCTCATCAATGCGAGCGTGGCTTTATCGAAGAAGGGTCATTTAGGAGCGGCATTTGAAGACAGTGCACAAACGCTACGAGACGGAATTCCCTCCTAATTCTGCCCTACCTCCCAAAAGGGGAGGGGCCTGAAAGGACAGCTAAATGCACAGCAGTCCATTTTCACCAGGCCCAACAACAAGAGCAAGGCTGCTACCAGAGCATCTTAACGTGTCAGTCACGTTCTTGAGAAACACATGAAGTCTTTCCAAGACGGCGAAGTTGTGTAAGAAGCTTTCCTGGAGGCTGCCGACGCGCTTTTGGGGGACAGTAAAAATAACAGAAGCATTTCAACAGGTTTTTGATATAATAAAAACTCAAGTTAGATACCGTTATTAATCAGCTGTAAGTGTTAGTTTGTTTGAACTTATTCATTATAATTATTGTACAAAATGGTATAAGAATGCAAACTTAAATTGATTATAGTCTATTATCAATTCAGGTTAAGAAACTAGTGTTGCTGGCATCCTATTTTAACAACCTGATCTCACCAGAATGCGTGACTCCACCGCGACACCTTAACACCGCATTGCGTGGTGGAGTCACGAACTTTGTTACATTTATGTGTCGGCACCACGCAAACAACCCCAATGTAAAGTGAATGAGGCTCCTTTGTCGTGGTGCACACATGCATTTCTACAACGTCCCGCAGTGAGCTTTTATTCTATACAACGTTTTTTAAATCTACTTTATAGCGTGTAGTAACTCACGGGAGGCTTCTTTTATTTTATTTGTATTCATAATTATTTGTATTTTTCGTCAGAATGTAAAAATTACATTAGTTACGAATTTGTGTTCTCAAAAAACAGTGCATTGTGTGTAATGCAACTGTGATTTTTATTAAATTAGTTAGTTTTTAAGGAAGGCCAGAGCTTCAGCTGTGTCAAATAGATTGTTCCCTTTAGTTAACGTTATTTAAAAGATAATGATCATGTCCCCTGTATTGTATTACGAGCGTTCATTCCCATTGGATAACGGATAATTGTACACCTTTACACGTAAGTAGCCTATTCTCCTTACTGTCGATTGATTTTACAGTGATATCTGCACTACTCATCGACTAAAAAACACCAAATTATCCTTGTTAATTACACAACATTGATTGGTTTGAATTGTGAGCAATTCTTTTGTATTTTCCCCCTTCGATTCGGAGAAACAAATGTTTTTTCGGAGTTTTAGGATGGCCGAAGACACTACACTACCCAGAATCCTCAGCTATCGTTTGGGACTACACCATGTGCTTAGCTTGACAAACCCCGTGATCAGTCCTCAACCTCTGTGATTGGATGCGCGAAGTTTACACAGAGCGTCAAAAAGGACTTTGAAATGGAATGAAACCCATCTACGGCACACTATTCAAAACAGGAATCGAACGTGTCCTACCCCCCCCCCCCCCCCCCCCCTTAGGTCACAGGCTCCTCCAACAGTGCTTCGCAATAAAACAGATACACAGAAAAAATAGTGAAATAGTGCAATAAGAGTCTATATACAAGTGATTGGAATATGATATATTAGATAAATAATTTCTAAGTAGCAGCCAGATAAATGTTATTTCTAAGTTCAGGTGTTTAATAATCGTATAGCCTGTGGGATGAAGCTGTCTCTGTGTCTGGTGGTTTTAGTCCAGATGCTGCGGTACCGCCTGCCAGACTGCAGCAGACAGAACAGTTTGTGGCTGGGGTGATGGGGGTCTTTTATAATCCTGAGGGCTTTCTTTAAGGTTAACCTGGTATTTTTATTCCACTACATTTATTTTAATTACTTTACAGATTTGGATTAATGATGTGAAATATAAACAACCCTTAAATCATACTTTAGTTACACCTGAGTGAAATTCAGTGAAGGTGATTGTCAAGTGCCAACAATCAGGAGAGATATTTGATAGTTGGTGCTTGAGAAGACTAAATATTTATCTGCAGATCCGTTTAAAGCATATTCATTACTCGTTATTCTTTAATAGTTAATTAAAAACTGTATATAATTGCAATTTTGCACATCCCTTTCAATATTTTCTAAGGTTTATTGACATATCATATACACAACAGTGTAGTTATGCAATGAATGAAAATCTTGGGTCACAGGTTCCTCAACAGTGCATTACAAGACATCTATCAATATGTGTGTACCTCCACCATTACACTGTCGTATTGTGCACATTTCTTTAAATAAAGCCTTATTAGTTAGCACATCCTCCTATCAGGCACTAAACTGTTTTACTCTAGATATCATTTGAGTATCTTCTTGATATTTTCTATTTCTATTCTATTCTATATAATTGACCTTCTACTTTCCCACTATTTTGTATGTACTCTTAATATTTAAATGTTTTGATAAAATATAACACATTCAAATGTGCTTTACAAAAATGAAAGACATTAAGAAAAAGGCATTTTAAACAGTCGTTAAAAAGCAACACAATCTTCCTGCATTGCAATTACTCTAAACGTGCAATAACGTGCTTTAACCAGTAGGTGGTTTGGGTTAAAAAGCTGTAAAGTTTACAGTGTTAACAAAATAAAATATACTGCTGTTTCCGGTTTAGTTTATGACGAATATTATTTTGTTATTGTTTTGATAATGAACACAAAAGCGATGGAAAAACCCCATAGCAACACAGAAAAGATGTTCTTAACATGAACCAGCGGTCTAGTAGTTAATAAAAAACAATAATATCAAAACAAAATATTACTACTAACTTTATTGTGAAATTAAAACAGAACGGTAAAAGAATAGTTTCCGGTCTATTCTGATGCCCGATCTCTGTAGATAAATAAAGAACTATGATAGATGTGTAATATTGAATGCAGCCAAACTATTTATTACAATGCATTCATGTGATAACTTTCGAAGAGTAAAGCAAGCACTGCTGAATAAAGTATGATTTTCTCTTTTACGAAACGTTTTTTTTTCATATGGAATGCAGTTGGAGGTCAACCAATCACAGAGCTTGAGGACTGATCACGGGTTTGTCAAGCTAAGCACATGGTGTAGTCCCAAACGATAGCTGAGGATTCTGGGTAGTGTAGTGTCTTCTGCCGTCCAAAAACTCCGAAAAAATATTTGTTTCTCCGAATCGAAGGGGGAAAATACAAAAGCATTGTACACAATTCAAACCAATCAATGTTGTGTAATTAACAAGGATAATCTGGTGTTTTTTAGTCGATGAGTAGTGCAGATATCACTGTAAAATCAATCGACAGTAAGGAGAATACTTACTTCCGGGTGTACAATTATCCGTTATCCAATGGGAATGGACGCTCGTAATACAATACAGGGGATATGATCATTATCTTTTAAATAACGTTAACTAAAGGGAACAATCTATTTGACACAGCTGAAGCTCTGGCTTCAAAATCACAGTTGCATTACACACAATGCACTGTTTTTTGAGAACACAAATTCGTAACTAATGTAATTTTTACATTCTGACGAAAAATACAAATAATTATGAATACAAATAAAATAAAAGAAGCCTCCCGTGAGTTACTACAAGCTATAAAGTAGATTTAAAAAACGTTGTATAGAATAAAAGCTCACTGCAGGACGTTGTAGAAATGCGTGTGTGCACCACGACAAAGGAGCCTCATTCACTTTACATTGGGGTTGTTTGCGTGGTGCCGACACGTAAATGTAACAAAGTTCGTGACTCCACCACGCAATGCGGTGTTAAGGTGTCGTGGTGGAGTCACGCATTCTGGTGAGATCAGGTTGTATTTTAAAGGCATTTATTTTTATAATCTACTAAAATGCAACAAAAAAGGGTTTGATTCCATTAATTTTGTCTTTTTTATTGGACGGTTGCAGCAGATTCCTGAGTAGCTTCAGATCTGAGTTGTCTTATTAGTAGGCCTAATTTATACTTTTGTAGCAACACTATTTTTATATAATGGCAAAGAAAGGGTTCACAGTCTTTTCTTTTCTTCCTGTGTCACATGTGGCAGCACTGTTCAATGCTTCTTGAAGACATTACCCACTGTAGTGACGTGTGAATAAACTCCAACTCTGTATCAACAACACTGTTGTGTAACTTCAGTTAAATACTTGTATGTGTGTAGATTAGAAAGAGGTAAGATAAAGGTAGCAGTATTTTTTGAAGTATTAATCGTACAAAGGTCAGTTTTATACAAGTAGAAGTGTGTATTTACCTGGTAGTAGGCTGCCAGTAACTACGCCTCTCTATTTGGACTGGTAGATCTCGGCAGACTGGCAACTTTGAAAGTAGCTCTCGGTTAAAAAAAGGCTGGGCACCCCTGGCCTAGGGTCTCGCCCAGAGGTGAAACTGGCCAATGGAGAACTACCAGCTCACGGTCTAGGGCTCGCCCAGAAGTGAAATCACCAATAACAAATAGCTAGGGAGGAGCAACCAATATAATTTGTATTTAAGCTGTAACATTCTTACATTCGGCGCTCTTCTTCTGACTGGCCGTTCGTGAGACGTATCTCACATGGCGGTAGAACTTGAGCCCGGAGTACTCTGTATCTTGTACTATTGCAGAGTGCTCTGAATTGTGTATTGTTGCTTTTACCATTAAAACAAATTATTGTTTAACCTTTATTCTGGCGCTTTGAGTTCCTTCTTTTGTAAATTTGACCAGCTTATCAGTCATCAAGGGACGGCACGGAGCAGAGGTGAACCTTCCACCACCGCCATTGGGTGGTGCTCCAATAACATGTGAGTATTTTTAAAAATATCATTGTTTGTATGCATATTTTTCAACTCCAAGCTGTATGAACTTGAATGCGTATTGGATTTAAGCATCAGGGTTGGGGAAAAATCAGGACCCAAATGCAGAATGAGGAGAAGGTACAATGTATAACAAAAAGTGAGCTTTAATACAAAAAAAGCACAACTAAATAGCATTCACGCTAACAATAATAAAGAAGCGGAAGATTAAAGAAACAGAACAACTATAGTGGAATGCTGTAAACAGCATTTGCACTAAATAAACAGAAGGTTAATCCCAGGACAAGACACAGCTGGGCAGGGGAGGCATAAACACAAGGGCAACAGGGGAACACAATCAGACACACCGGGGCCCTTTCTCATTTCTCTAACTCCCCTCCTCGACTCCCCTCCTCGACTCCTATCCTCGATACTTAGTCCCGCCCACAGGAGATGCGAGCGGAGGAGCCGAGGAGGGGAACCGAGGAGAGAGGAAGGGAAGCAGCAGGCAGTTAGAGAAATGAGAACTCCTCTCCTCTGAGCGGTCATTTTAAAGAGACGTCCATTAATGATGACAAGAGGCACAGCAGCCCTCTGTCTGATGGACAGATGTGTTCATGATGACTTATATATTTACTTTGATTCATTCACAGTGCGGTATAATGAGACAATAACAGGCTACAGATGCGGACACACACACACACACACACACACACACACACACACACACACACACACACACACACACAGACACACACACACACACACACACACACACACACACACACACACACACACACATATACAATTTCAGAATCAAACAGAGCACTCTCATAATAACATAACACTATCGGAGACTGGATATACCCCCCCCCCCCTCTCTGGTCGGCTACAATGAGGGAAATAAATTACGGGCCAAAAGTTTTATTTACAAGTATTAAAAGTAAGCAGAGGACACCAAACCAACTGAGACCCGTCTGTCCGCTGCATCCACACACTGTACAACACACACACCTACACACTGTACCACACACACACCTACACGCTGTACCACACACACCTACACACTGACTGTACCACACACACCTACACGCTGTACCACACACACACCACACACACGCACATACAGTTCCTAAAACAGGCTACAGCCGTTGTGTATTTTATATTGTGAAGCACTAAATGGTTTTAGAATTGTTTTAAATATCGACTCTTTGTAGATATCTACTAAACTAAAGCAAATAAAAAGAGTAGGCCTGTTATATGCTCTGCTTTCTGCACGGACCTCACAGCTGTTCTCACTGTAAACATCGCGTCGCGATGAAAGCAGTTAATAAAATAATATCCAGGGGATTATTTTTTTACAACTATAATGATCATATAAAGATGTGCCTTTACCTCACTGGTAGTAGAAAAAGCTTCTTATATTCGTTAGCATAGCTAGCTAACCAGATGCTAATAACAACAAAGTTATTGACTGTATGATCAGTGTGACAGATGAACAGATCGCCACTGGGCTTTCAACTAAAGACACAGCCACGCAAAAACTGCGGCATGTGTACGGCTCCTTATGGCTACTGACAATTGTGAAGTCCCGGCCCGGAGCGGCGTTCTGGTGCTCTCCGGCAGCTCTAAACCCCTGTCGAACGAGACATATACCACGTGATGACACGTTTGGCTCGTGTTGTGTTCAAGGACTCTGACCTTGGCCAGGAAAAACAGGCACTCGCTTGTTATATATTTTGCGGTCTAGATTTCTTAATTTTTTTTCTTTTTTGCGTGTGTTACCTCGAGGGCCGTATCAAATTGTCTCGCGGGCCGTATACGGCCCGGGGGCCGGAGGTTCCCCACCCCTGTTTTAAATTGACAAACATCATATGTGTAATTCATGGCACACTTTAAACGGGAATGAAAGATAATCTTTCTCTCTCCATTGACTTCAATACATAATTTTTCTGAAATAAGGTCCCATGGAAGGGGAGGGACTTCGCCACTCTATACTTAGGTCCCCACAAGTATAGTAATGCCAGACCACACACACACACACACACACACACACACACACACACACACACACACACACACACACACACACACACACACACACACACACACACACACACACACACACACACACACACACACACTTGCACTTAAGCCAATCAAATCCGCACATGTCACTGAATAGAAATGATAATACATATATATATATATATATATATATTAGGGCTGTCAAACGATTACAATTTTTAATCAGATTAATCACAGCTTAAAAATTAATTAATCATGATTAATCACCATTCGAACTATGTCCAAAATATGTCATTTATTTATGTATATTGTTGTGGGAATGGAAAGATAAATGAAAGAAGGCGGATATATCCATTTAACATACAGTATATATGTTTATTATAAAAATGAAAGACAACCCACACACCTATCAATCATCAAACCGTGGGGTCTTAATTCATTACGTGTTGATTTCTATCAACGGGGGAGGAAAGTCGACAGAGGGGGGGGGCGGCGGCTAGTGGAGTACTTCGTGACCACAGAGTGTGAATGTTGTGATCAGCTGTTTTAGTGCAGTTCTCCAGTGAAGGGGGGAGTCTCCCTCCGCAGCCGGTTGGCGTAGTTTTGGCACAGTTCCGTTGTACAGACCGACGTTAACAGCAGCCCTGTCTGTGCACACGGAGACCGACTCTGTCATCCGGTGATCTAACCGCCTTCTGGAAAAGCTTCACAAGTACGTCGGTACGCAAATGCGCTTTGTGACACAAGTGACGATACGCATTTCAGATTAGGCACATACCCTGCGTACCAGTTATGTGCACCCCTGTACTACACCAAAAGTATTCTCTGTCGGGACTTCCTGCAACAACACCACGCCGTTATCAAAGATGTTCTATTGAGAAGACGATCACTACGTGACAAAAGTTTTCAAAACCGTGGCTACTGAAATCAATCTTACTAACTGCTGTTTGTGCAATTTACTCCGCGCGAGTTGGCAGACTTTATTTGGCTTACTTTAACATCATTGTTCATGGTGGGGCTAAGCCATTTCTTGGTATGGGTGTAGCCTACCCCAGCCATACCCTGGCGCTGCCACTGGTGGCACGTATGGGGCGGGCCATTCTGCACATGCGTTAAATGCGTTAAATATTTTAACGCAATTAATTCAAAAAATTAATTACCGCCGTTAACGCGATCATTTTGATAGCACTAATATATATATATATAAATATATATATTGATATTGATTGATATTTAATTCATTATATCCATTTCAAAACATTAATAGGGTAAATAATAGATCACTATTATAATAAACTGCATGAATTGGGAGCAACAAACTGAAATTGATACAGTTAGTTTGAATTTCCTTTCAGTGAATTATTTGTTATATATATCATGTTTTGTATCATGCACATACAATGGTCCAGCCCAAATGACATTGCTGTCTATAATATGACATATACTGTATAAGTATATAAGTAAAATGCCCATCTCACTCGTTAATTTAACCTGTTTAAGTGAGAATGATAAACAAACAACTCAAAATGTACAAATATAATTTTTGGATATTAAAATAAGAAAAAAGGAAAAAAAACACCAGCCAATATATCAATATTGCCAATCATAGTCACAAGTCTTCCATTCATGGAGTCGGTTAGTTTCTTGATCTGTTGACGATCAACTTTTTTTGCAGCAGCCTCCCAGACAGTGTTCAGAGAGGTGTACTGTCTTCCTTTAACGTAAATCTACCATTTAAGAAGGGCCCACAAGTTCTCAATAAGGTTTAGGTCAGGTGAGGAAGGGGGCCATGTCATTATTCTTTCAATCTTTAAGGCCTTTACTGGTTAACCATGCAGAGGAGTACTTCGATGCATGTGATGAAACATTGTCCTGCAGAACAATCTTGGTCTTCTTAAAAGATGCAGGCTTTTTCCTGTACCACTGCTTGAAGAAGTGTCTTTTAAAAACCGGCAGTAGGTCTGGCAGTTGATTTTGAGTCCATCTTCTATCTCATCTTTAATAATACCAGCCCATACCAGAACCCCACCTCAACCTTGTTGGTGTCTGAGCCAAAGTAAAGCTGTTACCGTTACTGATCCAGCCACGGGCCCATCCATCTGGTCCGTTAAGAGTCACCCTCATCTCATCAGTACATAAAACCTTTGAAAAATCTCTCTTCAGATATTTCTAGGCCTAGTCTTGACGTATCACCTCATGTGTCTTGGTCAGTGGTGGTCAGGTTTCAGTCTTCCTTGCCTTGCCTTTGCCTTGAACAACTGGTACTTCTGGGCCCTCTAGGTAGGTCACAGTTCTGGAATATGACAGCACTGCAGAATAATGGCTTCCTGGTGGCTTCACGTTAGATTCTTCTCAGATCTTTGGCAGTTAATTTGAGTTACTTTTTTTCTCAACATGTTTCTTGCCATCCTGTTTTCGATTTGCAGACAAACGTTTGATGGTTATGTGGTCACGCGCCATTATCTTGGCAAATTCAAGAGTGCTGTATTCCTCTGAAAGACTTTTAAAATGTTGAACTTTTCAAAAGTTAGTCAAATCTTTTTTTTGGCCCATTTTGCCTGAGGAAAAGAAGCTGCCTAATACACACCTATACTATACTATATACTATAATACACACCTTGATATAGGGTGTTGATCTCCTTAGGCTGCACCCTCCCTTTAAGCCCCTGTCACACTGTCCCGAAATTGACACCCGATGGACACACGATAAAGGAAATGTTCAAATTCGGCTGTGATCGTAGCAACATCGGGCCATTTGTGAGGGCATCTAAGCCATCGTATGACCGCCGGTGGAGTTTCTCAGGTTCCGGCAGCAACTTCGTGAGCGGCAACTTCGTAAGGCACTCGTGAGGGTATCTTGTCAAATTGTGTCATCATCGTGTTATCATCGGTGCATTCGCCCTCACTCTGATTGGGGTGAATGCCCGATGGCACCGACGATAACAAGATGCCCTCACGATGGCCTTACGAAGGGCAACATTGACACACAAATTCAACACGAAAATGAACCTTCGCAAGGTCCTTCGGCAATTTTTTGGCATGCCAAAGATTTTGCCACCGCTCACGAAGTTGCTGCCGGAGCCTGAGAAACTCCACCAGCGGTCATACGATGGCTTAAGATGCCCTCACGAATGGCCCGATGTTGCTACGATCACAGCCGAATTTGAACATTTCCTTTATCGTGTGTCCATCGGGTTGTTTTATTGCACAACAAAATCATGTGAACGTATTATGTAAATAACCCAATTTGTGTTCTGTGAAACTAAAAAGGATATAATATATTATTTAGAAGGACAGTTGACAGGAAGTTGTTGTTGTTATGGAAACAACATTACGGAGAAAACGTAATATCTTCTACATATAAAGACGGATAAAGTAAAGAACAAAGTCTGAAGATATCAGTACAGTATCATAGTACTGTAACATAACTGTTGTTGGTACTTTTGTTGCAGTTGTATGTCTTAAATGTAATGTAAATGTTGCCTTCGTGTGTGGTTTGGGGCCAGCTTCGTGCGAAATTCACAATTCCATATTCGTGTGTCCATCGGGTGTCAACTTCGGGACAGTGTGACAGGGGCTTACCACAAATACAAATCACCTGATATTGTCATTTATGTTGTTTTCATTTTCCACCTTTTATTTTGAAATGTTTTCCTCTTTGTGTCTTGTCTGATCCTACTTCCTGTGTTTGCCCTCCTGTCTTTAGTTTCCCTGGGCCCTTTCTCATTTCATCAAATCCCCCTCCTCGGCTCCTCGACCCCTCTGTCCTCTGGTAGTGACCCGGAAATGAATTTCAGCGCGCCATGTTGAAGGACATCTCATTTCTCTAAATGCACTTCGAGGACCGAGGATTGAGCGTCGAGGAGGCTCTCTGGAGGAGCTATAACCGAGGATACACTGATGGGTCCTCCACGGTCCTCCACGGCTCCTTCGTGGATGCATTTCCGGGAACAGAGATGTGATGCACGGCCGGACTTATCTCAGCCAATGACAGCTCTGCATGCATCCCCTGGATATTATTTTATTAACTGCTTTCATCGCGACGCGATGTTTACAGTGAGAACAGCTGTGAGGTCCGTGCAGAAAGCAGAGCATATAACAGGCCTACTCTTTTTATTTGCTTTAGTTTAGTAGATATCTACAAAGAGTCGATATTTAAAACAATTCTAAAACCATTTAGTGCTTCACAATATAAAATACACAACGGCTGTAGCCTGTTTTAGGAACTGTATGTGCGTGTGTGTGGTGTGTGTGTGGTACAGCGTGTAGGTGTGTGTGGTACAGTCAGTGTGTAGGTGTGTGTGGTACAGCGTGTAGGTGTGTGTGTGGTACAGTGTGTAGGTGTGTGTGTTGTACAGTGTGTGGATGCAGCGGACAGACGGGTCTCAGTTGGTTTGGTGTCCTCTGCTTACTTTTAATACTTGTAAACAAAACTTTTGGCCCGTAATTTATTTCCCTCATTGTAGCGACCAGAGAGGGGGGGGGGGGGTATATCCAGTCTCCGATAGTGTTATGTTATTATGAGAGTGCTCTGTTTGATTCTGAAATTGTATATATGTGTGTGTGTGTGTGTGTGTGTGTGTGTGTGTGTGTGTGTGTGTGTGTGTGTGTGTGTGTGTGTGTGTGTGTGTGTGTGTGTGTGTGGTCTAGCATTACTATACTTGTGGGGACCTAAGTATAGAGTGGCGAAGTCCCTCCCCTTCCATGGGACCTTATTTCAGAAAAATTATGTATTGAAGTCAATGGAGAGAGAAAGATTATCTTTCATTCCCGTTTAAAGTGTGCCATGAATTACACATATGATGTTTGTCAATTTAAAACAGGGGTGGGGAACCTCCGGCCCCCGGGCCGTATACGGCCCGCGAGACAATTTGATACGGCCCTCGAGGTAACACACGCAAAAAAGAAAAAAAATTAAGAAATCTAGACCGCAAAATATATAACAAGCGAGTGCCTGTTTTTCCTGGCCAAGGTCAGAGTCCTTGAACACAACACGAGCCAAACGTGTCATCACGTGGTATATGTCTCGTTCGACAGGGGTTTAGAGCTGCCGGAGAGCACCAGAACGCCGCTCCGGGCCGGGACTTCACAATTGTCAGTAGCCATAAGGAGCCGTACACATGCCGCAGTTTTTGCGTGGCTGTGTCTTTAGTTGAAAGCCCAGTGGCGATCTGTTCATCTGTCACACTGATCATACAGTCAATAACTTTGTTGTTATTAGCATCTGGTTAGCTAGCTATGCTAACGAATATAAGAAGCTTTTTCTACTACCAGTGAGGTAAAGGCACATCTTTATATGATCATTATAGTTGTAAAAAAATAAGAGAATAAAGTAAACTGGTATAAAATACTATATTACAGTAAAAAAAAGTTGTGATTAATAAACAAGAATACAGTTTGAAAGGGGAGTGATTTGTAAAATATCCATAAAGAAAAAGCAAATCTGCTTCCAGTTCTGTTTCAAATGTGTCCATAGATCTCCTAATGTCGCTCTCAAAGTGCACCAGATTGATGCTTTCAACTTCAATATTTAAAAAAAAATCTTCCCGGGGAACATGCCCCCCTGGACTGCCCTAGAGGAGGTTAGCTCCCCCCCCCCCCCACTTAAATCATGTCCACATGGATAGGAAACTAAATTGCACACATCTTGTGTCCATATCTTTCTGTGTTGGTGGTCATGCCACAACTGTGCACGTGAATGCATGAATCATGGTAAAATATCTGGATTGAGAGGTTGCTTTTTCTTTGCACAGCATGAAAGAAAGGCCAAATGAATGGGCTATGATTTTTAAGCAGAGGTCAATAACTTGTACGGCCCTCGGAGGATGTTGAAAAAATTGAAATGGCCCTTGAGAGGAAAAAGGTTCCCCACCCCTGATTTAAGAGATCATTTTGCAAGTCAAAACAAAAAAAACGTGTCGTAAAACTGTGAAGTAACACATTTGTTTGTGTGAAACGCTCAATTAACTACATCTCTGGTCTTGCACAACAACACACAATTATTTTTTAAGATTGACAAACATTATATGTGTAATTCATGGCACAATTCAAACGGGATCGAAAGATACGTTTTCTCTCTCCATTGACTTTCCCAAATAAGGTCCCATGGACTGGAAGTAGATGGGCGTGACTTCGCCACTCTATGGCCCTACAATATATTATTCAAATATAGCATGATAGGTCCAGGACAGAGGAAGGCAGTATATGTGCTCTTTTTCAAGGAGCTACTTTAGCAAGAAGGCTTGGCTAACTACCTGTAGCAACACCAGTGCTATGTTTGGCTTCCCCTGCCTCCTTTTTCAAATGTCAGGATCAGACCAGTCTATGGACCAGAGTCCAAACACAGCTGTCCAATCAGGGCTACAGGATAGGGATCAGTAAGCATAATAAAAAGGTTGATAAAAACAGGCACTAAAATAATAGACGTTAGGCTATCAAGTGCTGTGTGCCTTTGAGCTAGCCCTGCGTTGTACTATGACATATGTGTTGAGTTTGTGTATGATGCCCCTTTCACACCAAGGCTTTTCCCGTTCTAGCTCCGTGCTAGAGCTTTTCTGGTTCGGAACCGGTTCTTCGGTTCAGCTCCCGCTCTGTTCACACCGCTCAGAGTCCGGCTGGTGCTGCGTCATTGCGTCATCGTTTGCGTGTCTGCTTCATAAAGCCAAACCGCACGGAACCCCCTCACATCGACAACAACAACAATGGCCGATTGTATTGAATCGTTACTCGTTTTGGTTTTGCTCTGTCTAAACTAAATGGAAGAAATGGGACGACTTTACTACCAACTTTACAGTCGTTACATGCTACATTCAAAAGTTCTTTACAATCATCATCATCAACTTCAACGACGATTCCGTAGGAGAAAGAAGGTAAATATACGTTCTATTCAATGGCGTTAGAGCTAGCTGTTGTTAGCCTCTGCATGCGCCAAGCTCAAAATACCCAGCTTTGCAGCATTGATTACTATGGTCTAACATTAAAGCTGATTCTCAATGTTATTTCCACAGATCATGTTTAAGCTGGTGGATGTTGTGTGTTATTTGGACACAGCCCAGATCTTCCGACGTAAGCGTGACGTATGCGGTGCTTGCTTTCTAGACCGACAACTTTTTGGTGTTTGAAACAAACCGGATTCCGGAGCTTAGAGGCGGCTCCGCTGCGGTGTGAACGGGAAAAAACTGTGCTTTTCAAGCTCCAGCTCCGAACCGGCCCTCAACCGCGTTGGTGTGAAAGGGGCATACGTTTGCTTACATTTTGTTAGAGCCCCCCCTGGAGAAAAATGCACCAGCCACCACTGGTCTATACTGATCAAGTATCGTTAGCAAACTACATAGGAATCTTTGGTACTTGGGTTTCCATACACAGGCAAACATACTTATATCCAAATAAACAGAGGTTCAGTGTGCAGAGATGTGAGAGAGCATAATAAAGTGACGGGAAGTTGGAAAGATGGTGAGTGTTTGTGCAACAGAGACTTGACTCGTGCAGTGGCGGGCAGCAGGGATGAGCTGCTGATCCAACTGAGAATGCTGGGAGAATCTGTGAAGCTGTGAATGTGTTGCCAAGGAGCCGCTTGAATAAACAGTTTGTGAAGAACAGACAGAGGAGGAGGAGGAGGGAGAGATCCAAAAAGGCATCGGAGAGCCTTCTGTGGCGTAGAGGGTGTGTGTGTGTGTGTGTGTGTGTGTGTGTGTGTGTGTGTGTGTGTGTGTGTGTGTGTGTGTGTGTGTGTGTGTGTGTGTGTGTGTGTGCGTGCGTGCACATGCGCATGTCAGTATGATTGTGTGGCTGGACGAGAGCTGACATCAAGGCTTGGTGTGAGAGATTACAGGGAATGGACACTGCCAAAGGCAAAGATCTGCTGGGGGGGGGTTCTGGCAGTGGACACAAATGGCTTGGCGCTCTCTACAGTCATCAGACAGGAAAGAGCAGCAAGAGCCATGTCATCATGTGTAGTCCCTACAAAATCCATACACAAAAGGCAGGGGTGATGCTAATAGATCCTACAGGAGGAGGAAGGTGTGGACGGGTCTCCATGCAGTGTGAGCTGAATTCAGAAGGTAAGTGGCACCAAAGACAATAGTATTACATGCTCTTACTGAAGGCCTCTTGTATCAGAATTGTTTTTGGCCAAAACAACAGTTTCCTTTGATGGTTTAAGGACTTTTTAGGAACACAGGGATTGCACCGTCTGTGTCTTCATGATGAGCCTGAGTGTTCCTCATGAGCAGGGGTGGCGGGTACTGCAGGCTAGGGAACGCTAAGCCTTCCCAAATATATTTTTTCACTGCATGCAAGAAAAATATAATGTATAATGTGTGTGTCTTTGACATTAGCGCTGCTATGCAGCCACCTGTGCCCTGTACTACGAATCCAGTTCAACATACCCTGGATAGCAACATTTAGCAGCGTCATACTTCATTAATGAAAAGTAAACTAATATTAGACACATATGAACTTTAAACATCCATGACTTAAACACTTTATCCAGGATCAAAGCCACAGAGCTGTACCTGCAAAGTGAATACAGCTGGTAACAGAACAAGTGTTTGAATGCGCACATTAACAGGTTTATGACATCACTGCCAAGACACTGCCAAGACACGATCTGACTTTAATTTCATTTGAGTTGAGTGTTTCGTCAACTTAATGTATTGCTTAAAATAATACTTCTGCATACAGTAGCCTATGTGACACTGTGAGTGTTGCACGGCCAGATACGGCTCAGCTGACTCAGATAAGGAGATATATGATAGATTATGATATTATATGATCGATGATCTGATCGATGATGTGATATGAATGATGAGTGTGACACGTCGGCGTCTTCTCTTCATACGGCAGTTTAAACTGTATTTCCTTTATACTTAATAGATTTAAACTCCGCACACTGAGCTCTGATCAGGTGGTGCCCGTGCTTTCACTGAGTTGATCTATTTTCTATAGACGCCGGAGGCAGGCAGCGTCAGGTAAAACAAATTATTTAGCCTTCCCAGACCTGAGCCTCACGCGCCGCCTATGCTTTCACATAATTTTACAGCATATTGCTATACTATTTCAGACTCAGTATTTACATTCATACATTCAAATAAAATCAGTAATATCTAAACTACAAGTCCGTGTATATCAGCTGTGCACCTTTATGGTGTAAATATAATCTATCTATGAATTAGATCAAATGTAAAAGTCAGCCAAATTAGTGTTGATACTGCAAGGAGACGTATTGTGTGAAAAGAAATGTAAGATGTTGTTTAATTGCTATATATATTTAGCTGACGCTTTTATCCAAAGCGACTTACAATATGTGCGTTCAACCAACAAGATACAAACTTGAAGAAAACAGAATCATATAGTAGCCTACATCAGGTTTCATAGAGCCAAACATTTCAAGTGCTACTCAACTGGCTTTAGGTAAGCCAGTCCTTTATTAGTATATAAGTGCTTTGTTAATAGTTCTATCGCTCGAAGTGGAGTCGAAAGAGATGAGTTTTCAGTCTGCGCCGGAAGGTGTGTAAGCTTTCTGCGGTCCTGATGTCAATGGGGAGCTCATTCCACCATTTTGGAGCCAGGATAGCAAACCCACGTGTTTTTGCTGATGGGAACTTGGGTCCCCCTCGCAGCGAGGGTGCAACTAACCTAATACAGTTATGTGAAATCAGTTGATATAATACACTTAATTCAAGTTTTTTTCAGTATGGTATTATCTACAACGTGACAAGATTGCGTTTGACTGTGAAGGCGTGGTGACACCAAACTGCAGTTCCAATTCAGTCTCAGCCTGTCACCAACTCTCTGCAAAAGGCTATGCCAAAGTCAATCTCTTAATAGCCTTTTGCGGGAGTGTGTGTTGTAGTTAAAAGCAGAAGACGCAGTGGCAGTGACAGAGGAGGTGTCGGTAAGCTCCTGTGCTCCGGCACATCCCCCTGCCTTCACTCTCACCTTAATCCAAACTGAAAAGACAACATATTCCAGCAATACAAATTCAGCAACGTGAGAGCTGCCTCCATCGCCAGCAGGAAATAGGAATGAGATGAGTCAACTGTTTCTTTTTTCACTTCTCCCCTCTGTGTTTTTTGCATCTGTGAGCATCTATGTGTGTGTTCACTTGTCCAGATTTGACAAAAACAGTAAAGGACAAAGCTTATCAACTGACTTCCTTTGGATAAGACTTTAATAAACAACGGCTTCAAGTCAATCAAAACAAAAATGTAAACTTGCATCTTTTTTGCCAACATCTATAGAAATACATTTTGCTTTTGCTCATATCGTCTCTTCAATGAAAACAAAATATACATTTCGTCATAGTTTTTACTATCAAGAATCTATTTTTAGCTCTTCCTCGTCTCAGTCATGTAAAAAAGGTCGTTGACGAACATTTTTCGTCATAGTTTTCATTGACGAAATTAATACTGAGAGGAAGGCAGTATACGTGCTCTTTTTCAAGGAGCTGGTTTAGCAAGAAGGCTACCTGTAGCAACACCAGTGCTATATTTTGCTTCCCCTGCCTCCTTTTTCAAACGTCAGGATCAGACCAGTCGATGGACCATGACCCAGCATGGATCCAGACAGATGTGAGTGACCTAAAGCACATATCAGAAAAAACTAAAAGGCATGAACAAACTACAGTCCACATGGATGATGCTATGCAACTAGCCATGTTTAGGAAAGTAAACACAGCTGTCCAATCAGGGCTACAGGATAGGGATCTGTAAGCATAATAAGGAGCTTGACACAAACAGGCACATCCTTTCTAAAATAATAAACTGTATCAAGTGCTGTGGTGCCTTTGAGCTAGCCCTTTCATTTAGATGTAATTCTTCATTTAGATATGTTTAATTTTTGTCCAATTCCGAACAAAAATATAGACAAAGCTAATTAAATATAGTAATAAATAAGCATTTATTAAACAATGAATTCATCATTTTCTATTCTACTAAGTCAATTCAATTTTAATAAAGACAATCCATGGACAATATATTTTTAAGAATTACATTTTGTCTCTATCTTGCCAGATAAAAAAAGAAATCGCTCAAAGCTCATCTTTTCATTTACATGTAATTCAATCATTTACGTGTGTGATTTATTTTTATTCAAATGTTGTGTTTATGCTATTTTACATTTTTCTGAAAACGAAGGGCCTTATTCAAATTGCGACACGACACATGCAAAGCCATAGGTCATGGGCAAATGATTGTTTGGGCGTCTCCAAGACAACATGGTATGTTGGTGCCTGTAGGCAAAGTAGGATGATAATCATGGTGCAGGAGGGCATGGAGATAAATAAATATGCTCTCAGCCAATCACAACACTGGTCTCTGTGCCAGTGCACAGTGAGGCATGATAACAACAGCTCAACAAATGGAAATAACTTCTCTAGGAAATCATATTGCTTTCTTAATAAATAATTTGTAGGGTACAATGTTGAAAATGTTGATTCTCCGTTTAATACCCAACCACCGAGCAGAATGCTAAAAACTTGCTTTGAATGAACTCCTTACCTGTTACTCAACACTGAACCTGAACTCCAACCTGAACAGCTCTTTCCTGTGCACCAAAATACCACACACACAGGACATAGCTCCTTTCTAGTTCAGGAAATTACGGAAAGGTCAGAACGCTGCAACACAAATAGAGCTTGGAGAGTTACAAATGTTGAAGGAAATAAAAGATATTCACCATCCTGATTTTTTATTTGTATGCCTTTGCCACACTGAAAACACTGAAATGTTTACTTTATTTGAATGTATTATTTCAACAGATACAGGTACATTTAATTAAAGTCAACATATCAATTTTTTCGGTGCGTTTGAGTGGTTTTTTAAACAGATTTTATAATAGCACTGTATGATGCTAACATGACAAGTCTGTAGTTGAGACCAAAATAAATGGCTGAGTTTGAAGATGGGTGTGGTCTAAGCAAGGGGGCCTGAAGCATGGGGGCTGGAAGAGGGCGAAGGTGCCTTTGCCCCACCCACTGTGGGCTCAGAACAGTCTCATAATACACACATGCACACAGAAGGATCCACACTTGTGTTTTTCAATGCGCACACAAATATGTTCCGTTTCATATACATGTAAATAAAATCCAAACACAGAAAAAAGTTTTACATATGTATCTTTGATCCTCACATATTTGTTTTCCGTTAAAACCTCTGAACCTGCAAACACAAACCGCTTTCTGTGCACGGATCGCTGTGCATTCGTGTGTGGGTTTTTTGAGACTCCCCTGACAGATGTCTCCTCCAGTCTAAGCCAATCACATGAGCGTGCCCCCACGAGGGTAGGATTTATTGCGTTCATGACACTTCATATAGGCTACGCATTTTGCGTAGTCCGGTCAGCTCGCTAAACAAAATATTATAGTTGACTTTTCATTCAGGAAGTGTGACGCTGCGCTGTCAGTGCGCTTCTCCATGTTTGTGATTGGTCGAATGCTCCAAATACCACCCCTTCCATGTGAACGCGCACCTAACTAGATAGGACATGGCTGGCTTGAGCGATCCACTTGATAACCCGCGTCGTAGGACCGTTTAGCGAGAGCACTTATGTTTTGGATTAGGCCAACCGGCTAACTCAAACATATCCAGGTTAGGTTGAACCAGCTTCGTAGTACAGGCCTCTGGTCTACAAGATACACTACACCACTAAGGTACCTATGTACATGTCAAAATACTTCCCAAAGGTCAGTGAATACCACGACCACAACACCAGAGGGAGCTCCACAAATCATGTTAAACCCAGATTTGGCTCAAACAAGGGACGAAACACGTTTCGCAATTATGCCACAACAATGTGCAATGCCCTACCCACAGCTGTAAAGGAATGTGAATCACTACCCACCTTCAAAACCTCTCTAAAAGAGCACCTACGGGAGACTGCAATTCGAAACTGGCCCCTGTAAATGTCCAAACCTAACCCCCTACAATATACAGTTTCCCCCCCCGCAATGTATATACACTCTTTTTCGACTCTTTTTGTACTCACAAACAGTACTGTATATTTGTAGATCTGGCATGTCATAAATGTCTAGATGTAACAGTACTGTCTATCTGTATGTCATGTATGTCATATATTTTATGATGAATTGAAAATGAATCTAAAATGAAAATGTATATATGTCATGTATGTCATATATGTTATGATGAATTAAAATGGGGGACCCTGATGTAAACAAGACGAAAGTCTTTCTCTGGTCTGCATCCCCTTAACAATTGTGTGTATTGAGCTGTACTGTATTGTACCCATTCTGCAATCTGTTAATACAATTTTCAATCAATCAATCAATCAATCAATCAATCAATCAATCAATCAATGCTACATTAAAATAGCGACCGCCATTACACACACGCAACCACGAGGCAGTCTCCTGCGCAGCATTGAAGACAATAAACAACGTCCAAACACCACTTCAAACACTAGGACATCGTGACACAACACTACCATGGATAATTATAACACTTGTGACAATATGTACACAAAACTGACCCAAGCAAGCCAACGGCAGCGCCATATAGACTGAGAGTTACGTCATCTCCGTTCACTCCAATGGACCACTTTTTTACAGCAATGGCGGATCGTGGAGCCTCTCAATCGTTCCCCGGAAGTTAGCGCCAAGGCTAGCAGAGCTATAGCTCTGCTAGCCTTGGCGCTAACTTCCTATAGAGTTGCAGCATAATAGACCGTTCGTGACGGACTTTTAAAGGTAAGAATAAGTTTAAAGATTTATATTGCGGATATTATCAGTACATCTGATTCAAATTAACATGTGTATTAAAGGATGTCAGTGGATTATCCCTAAATTAGTAGATTTAGGGAACGTTTACAGATAACAGATTAAGCTAGGATACCGAAGCAAGTTAGCAACACACGTTGAACAGCCTTTTAATTGTAAATGCTGTTCTCTTAATGTCATTTGGTCCAACGTTGTTGAATTAGAGAAGAGGGGCTTCAAAACGGGATTGTATGCGGGGGTGGAGGGAGTTAAATATTAGATAAATATAACTTTGGTGCGTGTAAGAGTGAGTGTTTTTAGCAGAGCCATATTGTGTCCTTGTGATTATGTTGAGTATTACCTGTCTGTATAATGTTGCAGCTCAGCTGATTTTGGATTGATGGCAAAGGGTGAGAGTGAGAATACAAGGTAAGTTTAATACTACTGTTTTATATAAGTAAACACCTTATCTCCCCAAGGCAATTTCCCATCCAATAGGTGTGCTGTGTGTGTGTATAACCCTTTCTCCTGTCTGTTTCTCCCTCTTTCAGCACAAGAACCAGAGGGGGATTCAATGGAGCCTGAATACCTGCACTGAGACCCTCACCCTGCACCCTGAGTCTCAACTCTGTGTTTTTCAAGCCTTTCCCTGTTTTTTTGTATTAAACAAAACATTAAGCTTTCCCAATGGTGTGGTTTTCGTTTTGTGAAAAAGTGCAAACGCAGTGTTTGTATATAATTACATCACATCTTTTTTTGCTGTTGGTCGTGAAATTCCTCCTGCTGACTTGAGCCAACCATTTTTTCCGCGGTGTGTCAGTGGGGAAGCCGCACATTCGTACTCCTTTCTCGGAGCGATTTGAGCATCCCCAGGCAGCACAGCAAACCATGGTGGCGACTAGGAGGCAGCACAGCAAACCAGGACAACACGGAGGAAAAGGCACAGACAAACTGCATGATATGCTATTAAATGTTTATTGAATCCCATGTATTTGCAATGGATGTTCCTAAAACAACACATTTAACATCATCATCATCATCATCATCATCATCATCATGCTGCTGCTGCTGCTGCTGCTAGTCCTTTGATAGTCACCTGTCGGTCTCCTGTCCTTTCTGAAAGCCATAAAGATGACATTAGTCATTTAGATAACTTGTGTCCTCAATTACCATGGGGTTACTGAAACTACCATGAATTTAAGAAAATGGTAGAAATTAATCTAATCTGAATTGTAATGCCTTAGCTTGAAGAACAGGGACACAACTAATGACAATAGCATATGTTGGTATATTATTTAGATATTCACACCTTTATCAGAAGAACCAAACCAACATAAAATGTGCTCACAGACAGGCCAGTTCTGTCTAATTTATCACAATTATTTTTGACATGAGATCTTCATATCATCCTAATTTTGTATTTAGTTTCTAGATGTGTAAACAAATCCAGAACCTTTGAAATATGTTATTGAAAAAAGACCAAGAATAATATAAACTGTACCATGTGTCCTTTTGTGTCCTTCTGTAGTCCATTTGTGGTTTGTCTCACCCCGGCTGATATATCACAAAATCCACTGTTTAAATTGTTCCCTATATTGCCCCTATGTCCCTGTAAGGTGTCCTTGGGTGTTATGAAAGGCGGCCCCCCAACATAAATGTATTATTATTATTAAGAAGAACAACTTAGTGTGGTGTGGAGGGGATGTAGGAAGCAGGAGCAGGTGGGGAGAGTTGGGGGTTCAAGGTTATTTGTTTTAAATGTGTCTTGGAGATAAGGACCAGCTGCACACAATAAAATACAGTATAACACAAAACCAATAAGACACACGGTGACACATGGCACACCAACAATCAATCATCGTCCAGCCTCAGCTTTGGTATTCTTTCACAATCATGTTATGGGTTTATTAGACTGAGCAAACATAAACATATGTGGGGAACATAGTGCTGCGTCTCATGGAACATGAGGATTTAATAAATACATACAAAACCGTCCCTTCTTAGGGCGAGTTCCTACTGCCTCCTCCTCTCTTCGGTTTTGGGAAACCTTAAAAACATGAGAAAGGTAGCCAGATATATAAATTATTGTCAACATTTTCCTCCCTTCTTTCCTTTAACATTAAGGGTAAGGACAAACATACACACTGAAATTAACATATTTTTGGTATGTATGTATGTATGTATGCATGCATGCATGTATGTATACTTTAAGAATAAGACAACCACACTAAGAGTAATAAAAAAGGTGTCCAAAAGAAACATTAAACAATTGTGTAAAGAAATGGTAGCAACATATTCTAAAGAGGCTGGGTCAACAACAATCTTGCAATATTATTATCTCACATAGCCCCACTGATCCTGTAGCAGGACTTGTAATGTACATACATCCACTAAGTAATTAACGATTATCCTAATTTTAGTCATAATATTGTCATATCTTACAGGTTAAAGGTGATCCCACCGGTTCTTGTTTGCAGACAGCGGCGATTGGAGCATCCGTAGGCTGCACAAAAGTCCGGCATAGTCAGGTACTTCTGTAAACACAAAGCCAGCAAATTCCTGTATCATAATGCAAGATGTTTTTAACAAGCCAAACCACTTGGAAGAAATCATGTGTAACTTAAGTTGTGTTGAAAAGAAAGAGCAGTTCTGCCTCTCCCACTGGTGGAAAGTTGCTGGGTCAACTTTGTAATACTAGGTCTCACTCACAGCCTCTTGTTATTAGCCAGCTAATAAATACAACCACATACACAAAGAAAAGCTGCAATTTCAACATGTCCAAACATCCTGTTTCATGGCCATGCTAATAATGTTTATAATAAACCAAACCATTTGTAAATCAGTCAAGATTTCAGCGAGTTAAGAGTATTTTTGTGCAGATCACTCACCTTACAACAGCTACCATAACGCGAATCAGAGTAACTGTTGACTGTGGCAAGATGGCGGCCGGTCAGCTACGCTGGAAAATCTCCCATGAGCCATCTAGTGTTTATATATATCTATGGTGACACTGGCTGTCACTATCATGGATGTAAGAACTGGATACAGCGTGGGAGGCGGGGCCTCATTCATTCCTATGAGAGTTGCTCATTAGCGCATGATGATAAAAAGGCCCAACTTTTGAGGGAGCGAAACGTCACAGATTACCCGGCATGCCTGAGAAGTACCCGTATGTGCACTCATAGAGCATGCGCAACTTTAATCAAAATGCTCGTTCACATGAAGCACGTCAATTTGCGTACACGTAACAGCACCGCACGTTCATGACAGCACGGTAATGATTTGTTATTATGATGGATTTGATATTAACGAGGCGGCAGTTAGCAGCTAGCGGCTAGCTAGTCATTATGCTAATGTACACATAAATGTACTTATATTACGCTGTAACAGGATCTAGTGATATCCAAGCAACAGAGCTTCATATAGCATGAAAGAATGATTGCACTGTATATATATAGGCTATATATACTTATAATAATAAGTAATATTAACTTTATTTAATACAACATTTACGGTACAAGATGTAATCATACAGTCCATGGTATGATAATGAATTACAGCAAACATGTGCAATATATCCATTATTACAGCTCCGTGGGGTGGCAGTAAGACGATATGGGTCCGTTCTTATTGTGCATCCCTGGGTAAAGATAAACGCAACTCACATTGGTTTCTCAAACAGCATCTCTGTAAACTACGTGTATTGTATTCACTGCATTTCACTCTCTGCCTTTAACGGCTCGTTGTAGCTCCAATAGCTCCAATAGCTCCAGCCACCACACGTAACATGAACGTGCCGGGCGGCCCTGTCCCGTGGGTTAGATGCGCGTTCATAATGCAGAGGGAAATAACTCTCAGAATAACGTTATTAGCACATTATTACAACTTGAGGAACGAATGTTTTTAATAAGGGCTATACAAGTGTTCATACTGGATAGTTTATTTAGTTTAAAACAAATTATCCAACGATTTACAGAGAGTAAGTCAATGGGAAAAAGTGTTTCCGGGCCTGGCAACCAAACGGAAATGTAGTACCGCTGTTTGGCCAGCATGAATATTTTCATCTGAGTCCGGCGCACTTCCTGGGGGCTTGGTCACTACCCGATCCGTCCCCCTGCCCGATCGGTACTGCGCATGTGCGAGATGGTCCGCCATATTGGACAACTCCGGACGGCAACCCAAGATGGACACTTGACACAGTGGCTTTTAGCAAAGCTGAAAAATAAAACTCGAGAGAGATGAGTTATTGTTATTACAACGTGACTTCACTATTATTTAACAACTCTTTTTATTGGGTTTGTTAGCAGATTTAGACTTAAACCTTTTGTCTCCTGCAGCAGAAAGGTGAATAATCTCATCAGTTCAAGTTTAGCCATTCATCACGGCGTTACTTATTATAGGCACAGTGGCGACTGATCATTAGGGGCACTACCCCACCTAGTGTCAGCAGAAAGTATTAAAAATAATGATTACAAAAAAATGCAAAAAATAAATTAAAATATATATTAAATATATTTTAAGATCATGTTTAATCATCTGATTCGTCTGTACATTGCTGTTTTAGTCTGTGTTCTTCTAATTAGTGTCTACAGTGTGTGCCTATTGAGCCGTTTAGAGCCATGTGGGACAAAACCCGATCCTGCCCCTCCCTCTTACTGTCTAAGTCAATGGTGACTGTAACAACTACACTGTGCATGCTCAGAATATGTTCCTATTTAATGTGTGTGGCAAACAAATAATGACCAGAGGGGCATAGAGCTGCCATCCCCACCATACGTCATCTCACATCATTCAGAGCTGATTGGCTGTAAGTACGTGTGCCGCGAAAAGTGTGGTGTGTGTGAAGAGGAGACGAGAGAGCTGCAGTGACGCGTCCTAAAACCCGGAAGTAAGCTGCGCATGGCTTCCCTCCACAAAAAAGCAATGAGATTTCTCCATAGGATTTTAGAAAATAGCTCCAAATAAGATCTGTGGGAAACAAACCTGTTAGATAAATGCACGTTTTGTTCAGCCGGATAATATCCACATGTCTACCCTACTTTTATAATTTTCGAATCATAAATCTATTGATTAGATTAGATTTATGATAGACTTTTGAAACTACAAGAACATAAGGAGGACTTTTACAAAAAAGTAATAGAGATTTTTGTCCAGAAGGATAGGCAAATGGACTTCATCTTCAAGTCAAGGTAAGACTGCAATTTTATTGAAAATGGGATCTTACTAAGAGAGAACAATTCAATATTTAAATGATAAAATTACATTTTTTGGGTATCCTTCTGTTGAACTGGCTGTTTAAAATTAATTGAAGCATCAGACAAAAAAAGCTTTTGAAAATAATATTATATTTTGATTTAGGTCAAAATATAATATTTGTAAACCTGAAGAGTCAGTGCCAGTGCCTCACCAGCCATGAACCTCACTGCAGAAGCTTATAGACATCTAAGTTTCTTGTGCCCCACCACTTTTGTACATATAAAAACGCCACTGTATAGGCACACATCTCAAGAGGCTTGAGGACAGAGAGAGAAGGGGCGTGACTTCCAACGGTCTTATACCCCAGGTAGTGACATCACAATCATGTGGTACAGCCCTAACCAATGAACACAGTTAGTAGTCGCAGCTACTTACAAAACAATATATGGTACACCATGGAGTCATACACTATACAAGTCTGTATGTTATATCTCAACACTCCCACTTATGCATTATGTGCTTACTGTTTACCTGTTCATATCTATAACAACACAAAAACATGGCACAAATGATTTAAATATGGGCTTCTTCCATACATTTTACACACCAAACATGATCCCTTCAAATGTCCTCAGCATCAGTTTGGAAGCAGGCTTGGTCATCACATCTGCAACCATTTTGTCTGTAGAACAATAAACCAGTGTCATCTTTCCCTGCCTTATGGTGGACCTAATGAAGTGGTACTTAATATCCACATGTTTACACCTTAGTCTACACGCAGGATTTTTAGCAAGGGCAATTGTCCCCTGATTGTCCTCGTTAACAACTGTTTTCTTATACACGTATGTGTCTATCCCTTCCAGTAGCTGCTCAAAGTAAATACACTCCTGTATAGTTAGAGCTAGAGCCATATACT
Source organism: Pseudochaenichthys georgianus (assembly GCF_902827115.2). Classification (NCBI taxonomy): domain Eukaryota; kingdom Metazoa; phylum Chordata; class Actinopteri; order Perciformes; family Channichthyidae; genus Pseudochaenichthys; species Pseudochaenichthys georgianus. Next base: position 38,330,022 of record NC_047516.1, read on the forward strand.
CAGCTTTACATGTGGAAAGCGCTACTGTAGGCTGTTTCTTGGTTTTCCAAGAGACTAGTGAGCTGTCCTTACTCATGCTCACACAATACCCTGTCATACTGCGTCCTTCTGTTTTATCTGCAGCCCAATCAGCCTGTAAGCCTAGTTTCTCGCTGCTCTTTCTGAAACAAAGCTGTTTGTCTGCAGTACCCCTGAGATAATGCAAAACGTGTTTTACTGTAACCCAATGTTCATCTGTCGGTTCAGCAAAATATTGTGATAACTTGCTTGCCACGAAACATAGGTCTGGACCAAGCGGCAAACTCTGGGGAAGAGCCGGGACGCCAATACGGAAGTGCCACACACTGCAGTTCCTATATTGGCCGATAGGCGATGGCTGCAGAAAGGAGCAATTTCCATAGACCCCCATGTTAAAATGCCCAACAACTACCCCTGGCTCCATACATTTTTATTATTGATATAGTTAGATTCCACCTTCATGATTATGGATCTGTGAGTGAATTGTTTTCTAACGCGACCCTTTTATTTATATTAGGTCTTAAAGTTTGTGCATAAATTAGGGCGTGGTCACATTGAGTGACGGCTCTGTCAAGTGCCTGCCGCTGTTAGCTTATTGTCTCTCTGCTAGCTGCTCCGTGAAGCTAGCTACAGGGACTCTGCCTGCTCAGTTCATCCAGGAAACACAACTTGTAGCCGGCCGTGGTTGTTTGTTCTTCATGCTACGGACTATTGTGACTCGCTCTGCGGTTAAAACAGACGGTGCATGAATGCGGTAAGTGAATTTCGAGTGCTTTATTTATGTGTTAATGATTTTAATCAGCTACGTAATGAATGGTAAGGCTTGGGTTAGCATGTAAGCTAGTGGTAGCTACATCGGTGCTAACGATGCTAATCGTAGCCTCCAAGTTAGAATCATAGACTGTATATATAAAGGTTAAAACGAAATAGACAAGTGTTAAGCGTTAAGTGGGATAATACTGTTGAACAAACGGCTTCTGTTTGAGGTTGATAAAATAAGTTTACATCCTTGTAACTTAGAGATATTTTATTATGTAGGTAGAACTGTATGCATCTAAGGTTAATTTAAATTGGCTATGCTCAAGTATGTAGACAAGCTAATGTCGAAGTAGTGTATGTGAAATCAACCTCACAATAAGATGTGTGTATATTACAATTATTAATGTCATATTTCAAGATGATTACTTAGATATTACAATATGGTTGATTGAGCTGGAGTTCATTATCGAGCTAAACACGTTAACGTCACAGTCACCTGAAGAACAAACCCAAACCTTATTGTTTTTATTAATTGCATTACCAAATGGGTATCAAATAAACAATCAGCATTGGTAACACAACTTCTAAAGTTACAGTAAAATAAAAAGGACCCTGACTCGGACAATACACAATCCAACATGTTCAACAGAAGAGAATCAGTCATATTGTTTGTACACATGGTACTTTACATATATATCTGTTTGTTTAAGGTGTCCAGGTGATGCAGACAGGCTGGACCAGAGAGTGAGAGACAGAACTGGACTCCTCACAGCAGTGAACTTCAGCACAGGTACAAAGACTCTATTCTCATACTGTACAAAGAATCAAGAAAGATATTGGTTTAAATGAATGAAGTATTGACTTGAATACAATTAAACAATACTAAATACTAGATCACCTACACATCAGTTAAGTTGAGGGGGTTTTCCATGCAAAAAGTTACATTTAGATATTTAGCAATATGACTTTGTCAGCTTTCTAATTTAATGTATTGAAGGCAAAGATATTTAACACATAGTGAGAACTGCTACTATTTATCTCTCAATATTGTCTGTAAAACGTGGTAAAAGTTATTCTTTCAGTGAGACAACAGAGCAAGCTTCTACAGTTGTACTACGTTTTGTAACAGTTAAATATTATTTTGATAATAACATATTTCAATGTTGATGAACTTCATACTGTTCATTCATAATCTGAGTTTGCAACGTCACAAATAAATGGGGCCAATCTTCAGTCAGATGTGAATGTGTAATCTAGCATTATTCAGTAAGAATAATGGACAAAAGGAATGCAAATACAAATACAATTTATTGAAATGTGAACCAAAAGTTAATCAAATGTTTTTAAATAAAAAGCACATATGGACAGAAGGTGTAAACCTATTAAATGTATAAGTAAACACATTTAGTCAAATAAAGTGACAGACTAGGCCTGTGCAGTTGGTATCAGCTTTGCCCAGCATGGGCTCCTACATCAGGCCTGGTCCTCCTCGCAGAGGAAAGACCCTCAGTCCTCTCCAAACCAACAGACAGGACGTCCATCACACGGAGGTTTCTCCCTGAAGTCTCTGCAGCTCTCTGGACACCATGCTGTCTCAATCCGTCCACACTGAATATGAGAGGGGAAAATAGATTGTCAATACTATTACTGTATAACTAATATCTCAGGTTAAGAGGCACATTCAAATAAAGATTGGTCTTTAAATACATTTTGTCTTTTGAATTGTTTGTCTAAAGTCAAGGATCTAGAACTGGTACTTAGTTTGAATGATACAGTCTGGTTATTATGCTGTTTGGAGGAGACCTCACAGGTAAGAGCACTAACTAGCTACCATCACATGTACCTGATTTAAATGTATTAAACGTATAGTTAAGTGATATCAAAATATAAATAACTAATGTCATGCAAACATTAATATTTGCTTGATTCCAGTGTTGAATTTAGCACAATTGCATACAAACGTTAAGGGGTTTTAAAATTCTGAAGTATTATGCTAAAAACTCAATAATTTAGATTATTATTTATAGTTTTGCTGAATAGTTTCATGTCCGCTTACCTTAGAAACGTAAAATGCGACGGTAGTGTGCAGATAGGGAGCATGTTAGCTTAGCTTGGTAGCTTCAGCTAGCTCTGGAACTTCCAGCTCGGTGGCAGCAGGTCCCGCCTCGGCTCCGCCTCTCTGCCCTTATTTGGAGCAGGCTGGAGAAGGCGGGAGTTGAACTCTGACTTCACTGTTGAAGTGGCCGACTCCGCCTACTAAGGGCTTCACGGCAACTCTGCAGAATCCTATGGGTGATGTCACGGACCCTACGTCAAATTATATTTACAGTCTATGGTCTGGACGTGTACAGGTAGTCAAATAAATTAGGCTGCCAACAGCCTCTCTGTATTTCTTCACATCCACCATTTTAGGTGCATCTTCAGTGTAATCTAACTTTTGGTCACAAGGCGTGTCCCTTACCCTACACTCCTGCATGTCAACACGTTCCAGTATCTTTTCCACGTATCTCTTTTGTGATACTTTCACACAGCCGTCAGACTGACTGAAATCCAAGCCCAGAAAATTATTTAATCTCCCTAAATCCTTCATTTTAAATTTTGTGGAAAGCATGTTTTTCACTTTCTCTAAAATCTTGGTGTTGCTGGCTGCGATGATAAGATCATCGACCCAGATAGCAATTATTACTTTCCCCTCTTTAAACTCCTTGGAGTACACGCAGTGGTCTGCCGTGTTCTGTGTAAAATTGTCATCTGTTAAACATTCATGCAACATCGTATTCCAATTTCGCCCTGACTGCTTCAGGCCGTAAATTGACTTCTCTAGCTAACACACTAGCTTTTCTCCCTCTTTTACATAACCTGTGCATGCAGGTAGGCCGTCTTTACATCCATCTGGTGTAAAATCAAATCCTCTTGGGCGGCCTTCTGCATTAATACACGTACACTTGTCAGGTTGGCTGTAGGTGAGAACGTCTCCCCGTAATCTATCCCCACCCTCTGAGTGTATCCTTTTGCTACGAACCTAGCTTTGTACTTGTCGTGTCTGTCAACGTCTCCCTTAACTGAATAGACCCATTTACCTCCCACTGTTTTCCTGCCCTCAGGCAATTGTGTCAGGGTAAAAGTCTGATTGTCTTCTAGAGACTTAATTTCCTCATCCATCGCTTTTCCCCAGTTTTCTGACTCGGTCGATGTCATGGACTCTTTAAAGGTCAGAGGTACACCGCAAACTGCTCTGTAACAATAATCTATACTAGTGAGTGTTTTATTCTTTATTCTTTTTCATCTTCATCACTATCTTCCTGAGTATAATCTCTCAAGTACTCTGGGGGTTTGCGCTCCCTACTGGGATATCTCCCACTGTCTGAGGCATGTGACGCCACCCTAGTGTGCTGTTCACCATCACCCTCTGGTGCTGACTGTGGAGCGTTAGTTTGTACATCTTTGCTCAGTACACTAGGCTGTGGGGCCTTTACTCCCTCTTCGCAGTCTTCCTCCGAATCCTGTTCTAACCACTGTGTCTGAGTCTCGCTATCACAAGTTGTGCTGGTGATAAACTTTACTAGTCTGTGCTTCTGAACCTTCTCTTTGTCGGGGTAGTAAACTACAAAACGTCCTTTCTCACACCTAGCATCTAATTTCCCCCTGTCCTGCTGGTACGCATAGCACACTGCTCCAAACGTATGCATCCTCGCTAAGTTACACTTCTTCCCTGTCAGTGCTGAATATGGCGTAGTGCCTGTGTGCTTATTAAAACACCGGTTTCTGGTATGGGCTGCTTCCTGAATGGCATAGTGCCACAGGTTTTTAGGCAGATCACTGTCAATAAGCATACATCTGACCATTTCAAAAAGAGTGCGCCCTTCTCTTTCAGCTGTCCCGTTCTGATGTGGGGAATAAGGACAAGACGTCTCATGTCTGATCTTGTTCTTTCTCAATAGTGTCTGAAACTCCTTACTAGTGAACTCAGTCCCATTATCTGATCTAATGCATTTCACCGTCCCATAGGGATCTACATCTGCCAGATACTTCTCAGTGGCTTGAACTGCATCACTCTTCGCTTTCAGGAAATAAACAAACACTGCCCTTGTACAGTACACACATCTGTAAATGAGTGCATATACTTGAAGCCATTTATGGACTCGTTATTAACTGGACCAGCTAGATCAGTGTTCACCAACTCAAGTGGTGTGTTTGCTTTATCGGTCGGATCTCTGTTTCTCGTTTGGGTAAACTTTCCCTCTATGCATACCGTACAATCTTTATCAGGCTTACGCTTTGTACCCTTACATATGCATACCAACAGTTACATCCTGCTGCTTTAACACATCCTCATAATTACAGTGACCCATAATCTCATGCCACGTTTGGATATCATGGCTGACATGACACTTATCTTCAACATCACACTCTGTACATTTTCTTACATACATAAATGTCAAACTTGGTACCATCCGGTAACATCAGAGCATCTTTACCTTCGTCGAAGAAAACCTTGGCGCCGTTAGCTGTAGCGGACTTCACGGAAAAGAGTTCATGGGGGTACGATGGGATGTATAGTGCGTTCCTCAGAGTCACTTTACACCGTCGTCCCTCGCTGTCTATCAGACACATCTCTGCTTCTTCTCTGCCATGCGCCACCCCGAAGGTACGCCTTCCGTCTGCCAATTCCATGCTGTGTCTCTGCGGCTTGAAGGTGCTGTCAAAAATCTTGAATTTCTTCTTATCGTTGATGATGTGAGACGACGCTCCCGTGTCCACAATCAATCCTTTTCTGTGGGTCTGTAGTTGTTGTCTCTGTAGGCTGGTCTCTTCAGCTTGCACTTTGAGGGTGTAGTCACCTCCTCCCGCAGCTTCTCCGGTACCACCTGGCATGCTCGCGCACCGAGCGGCATCACCGCGGTCCTTCTTTGTGCACGCTTTGTCTGTGTGCCCCTTGCTTTTACAAAAGCTACACCAGACTTTCTTTCTACAGTCATCTTTTCGATGGCCTTTCTCTCCGCATCGCCAACATGTGCCGACGTGTTCTCCGCCGCCATCGGGGATGAATCGTTTGGCGGGCTTTCTCTTTGTTGCTGCTTGGACCCTCAGCACCCTCTCGCTCGTCTCGTCTGAGGCTGGGGCTGAATCTTCTGAGGCCTCGAAGTTCCTCAACTTCGCCTTGAACTGTCCCAACGTTACTTCACTGTCACCGTGTGTCACCATTAGAGTGAACGGCTTGTATTTTTCGGGTAATCCCAGCATAACCATCGCCATCATTAGTCCCTCACTCGGTGCTTCTCCCACGTTCCTGAGTGCCGTAATGATCTGCTCAGCTCGGATAATGTACTCTGTTACCGTCTCATTATCAGCTTTCTTCAGCGCAGTCATGGTTATATACAAGGTGACGATCCTGGGTCTGCCTTTTCCAATATAGTGCTCCCTTAATATTCTGAGACTTTCTCGGCCCTTGTCCTTCGTGTCTCTGAATATCAGGCCTAAACTGGTATTGTCAAGTAGCGGCGCTAACTCACAATAGGCGTCAGCATTGAGCTTGTCGTCTTGAGCCCTCAGTGCCGCGGTCAGCTCTCCAGTGGGTGCTCGAAGGATGGTCTCCTTCAATCCCACTCCGTGCATGCAACACAGCATCCTCTCTTCCCAGAGCTCATACTCTTCTGCTTTCCCGTCAAATGTGGGCCACTTGCTCTTCCTCGTGGTTCTATTCGCCATGGCTTTTTCGTTTGTAGCTTCAGTAGCTTAGCTTAGGTCCTTGTTAGCTTAGCTTTAGCTTCCCTCGGTTCTCCCGATGCTAAACTAGCTTAACACGTGGCTAACTAGCTACTCCTATGCTAACCGTGCTAACAGGCAATCTTCTCGCCATGTGCGCTTCGAACTGTAGAATAATTCATCGCATCTGGGCCCATAACCTGTTAGCAGATTTAGACTTAAACCGTTTGTCTTCTGCAGCAGAAAGGTGAATAATCTCAGCAGTTCAAGTTTAGCCATTCATCACGGCGTTATTTATTATAGGCACACATCTCAAGAGGCTTGAGGACAGAGAGAGAAGGGGCGTGACTTCCAACGGTCTTATACCCCAGGTAGTGACATCACAATCATGTGGTACAGCCCTAACCAATGAACACAGTTAGTAGTCGCAGCTACTTACATAAACAATATATGGTACACAGTAATACATGGAGTCATACACTATACATGTCTGTATGTTATATCTCAACAGGGTTCTTTTATTTGGGGTTAAGTACATTGTCAGATTAAGTGAGAAATGGATTTAACTTCTGTTAGACAGCTATCATACTGAATAAATATTTACTGTGAATGTATGCAAACATGTATGGCATATGGCTGTCTAACAGAAGTTAAATTCATTCCTGACTTATTCTGACAATGTACTTAACCCCAAATAAAAGAACCCAATAAAAAGAGTTGTTAAATAATAGTGAAGTCACGTTGTAATAACAATAACTCATCTCTCTTGAGTTTTATTTTTCAGCTTTGCCAAAAGCCACTGTGTCAAGTGTCCTTCCTGAGTTGCCTTCCGGAGTTCTCCAATATTACATTACAAATATGGCGGACCATCTCGCACATGCGCAGTACAGATCGGGCAGGGGGACGGATCGGGTAGTGACAGCAGCCAACGGCAGCTCCGTCTACACATCAGTCCGTTTACGGCAGGCGCAAATCACAACAAACCCCTTTACGGCAGTGTTACCCTGCCATCTACTGCCCGCTGCTGTCCATTGTTAAACAGGTTTCTAAAATGATATTAAATATAAACATAACATTGTGATATCACACTTTGTGTGGGTCACACAGGCTTACGTGAACACTGTTCTACATGAACAATATGGGCAGTTTATACATTAAATAAATCAACAGTAGGCTATAGTTGCGATATGCTCCAAGTGGAAGCGATTCGCCATTAAAGCAAAGAAGAAGAAGAACTCCGCACAGTTGATCTCTTATCCTGGAACCTATCCTGCTCCGGAGCTGGCTAGCCATTCAGAATAAGTTATCGAGCCCGCTAAAAAGTTAACCAGCTTCGTAGGACCGGAAATCCCAGAAGTTAGCTTGCTAAACGAAAATATTGATTCGTAGTATAGGCCCCTGGTTAGGTAGGTTGCAGGCTAAGAGCTCAACTCAGTGAAAGCACTGCCTGCTGACCGATCAGAGCTCAGTGTGCAGAGTTTAAAGCGATCAAGTCATATTACACAACCCAGTCTCATGGTATTTCGTGTTCACCAACACGATTTTTAATCTATTGATTCGTGTTCACCAACACGATTTTCCCCTTTTTTCGTGTTGCACAGCACGATTTTAAAAGCAATGTATTTCTACTGGTAATGTGTTTCGTGCCTGCAGCACGTCTTTTTCTCCGGTCGGGTCGTGGAAGACCGGAAACTGTGTGGTTCATAAAAACATGTTCTTACTCAATATCAAGCCACAATTATTGCTTTTATTTTAAATCGTTTAATTTCTGACTTTTGTTGCCGTCTGTTAGGAAAATAAATGGGGCTCAGAGCCTCAGGATACTGAAATCTGTATTTTTAAATATTGTTTCCTTCTAATTTGTTATTCTTTTCAAAATAACACACTGTTATTTACTCACCAATAACACACAATTATCCTTGCTTTTATTTATTGGTTTAATTCCATAATCTCGGGCTTTTTTGGCATCCGTCAGGAACTGAATTTCAAAATAAAAATAACCGGAAACAGACGTAGGCCTATAAGGGACATTTCGAGCATCATTGCGATTGTCAACATTTCTGAGTTTAGGATGGCCGAAGACACTACACTACCCATAATCCCCAGCTATCGTTTAGGACTACAGTTCCCGTAAGGTTACGCCGAGCGTCAAACAGCCGTTTGAAATGGAACGAAACCACGCCAGACTATCCAAAACTGGAATCGAACGCCCCCCCAGAACTACACATGCTGGCTATTGTGTTTCGCAAAATGTTCTATGGGACGTCTCTACTGAACGTTTTCGTTTTTCCCACAATTAGAAGTTGCCAGTATTAAACACATTGGTGTTATCAAATGTAAAACATATAATTAATAAATGGATGAAAATCGCTTGTGTCCATAATGTGCAGCATTAATATATACCCACATGACAGCTCATTGTTACTTTGTAATTCTACTCCACTACAATTCAGAGGTTAACCTGGTATTTTTACTCCACTGCATTTATTTGAGTTACTTTGCAGATTCTGATTAATTATGTGAAATATAAACAACCCTTAAATCAGACTTTAGTTACACCTGAGTAAAATTCAGGTAAGGTGATTGTCATGTGCCAACAATCAGGAGAGATATTAGATAGTGTTAGAAATTAAAATCAATGTTGATATGGCGTAATTTGAATTAAATACACTATTTAATTTAAATCAGTTTAATTCTGAAAAACCTGAAGTTCACTAACTATTAACTTAATACTTTTATTCTGAAAATTATTCACTTCCGGTTAGCATTAGCATGTGGCAAAATGCTGCATTTTCAAACCGTGAATCAAAGGTGAAATGACATGTGATGTTGTACACTGAGCACACTGGGTTTAGCACTCATGTATTGCCGCTGAACAACGTTTATTAGGGAATGTTTAAATAAACACAGACACCAGAATGATGTAATTTAACAACAGAAAAAGGCAAGAATTGCATTGGACCCGCCCCCCGACGACGCTGGCCAATAGGAGAAGACCTCAGATGACAACAGGAAGAGCAAGCCAATAATTGACCTCTTCTACCTGCTGACCTGGACTGACCGGTCGGATGAGGAGAGCGCCTCCACTCGCACATTTCATTTTGTACACCACCGCATCTTTTGTGTAATTAAATGCTGTTAACTTTTATAAGCTTCCCTTGACTCTTTTCAGTCTCTCCTGCCTTCAGGGTTCTAGAATACACTAACAATAGTTGGTGCTTGAGAAGACTAAACATGTATCTGCAATTGACATGAATGGACGAGTAATAAAGTATATTCATTACTCGTTATTGAATATAGTAATAAAGTATATTCATTACTCGTTATTCTCTACTAATAGTTCATTAAAGACTCTATATTATGGCTATTTTGCACATCCCTTTCAAGATTTCAAGATTTTCAAAGGTTTATTGACATATCATATACACAACTACGGTGTAGTTATGCAATGAATGAAAAACTTGGGTCACAGGTTCCTCAACAGTGCATTACAAGACATCTATCAATATGTGTGTACCTCCACCATTAAACTGTCATATTCTGCACATTTCTTATTCTATCTACATACATAAGAGTATAATTAATGTGTATAATATCAGTTAAAATAAGTGCTTCAACATAGTTAACATTGCAGGAAAGCAATATATTAGACGTTGATAAGTACTTAATATGTATCTGTAGATAGATACCCCCAAAGTGTTTTTCTTATTTAAAATAAGACCTTAATCTGTTATTTAATGTTTAAATAAAGGTTAATTCGTTTTTCTGTTTTGCACATCCACCTATTAATATCTTTGTACATACTGCACTAAACTGTTTTATTGTAGAGATCACTTATAGTATCTTCTTGATTTTTTATATTCTATATTTCTATCACAGACCTTCTACTTTCCCTATGAAAGTATGTACTCTTAATATTTTTTAATCAAATATAACACATAAAAAAACAATAATTCAATAACGTGCTTTAACCACTAGGAGGTGCACACGAGGTACACACAGCCATAATAACTTTGTATTATTAGTGTAGGACACTTATGTATGTACAACATCTGAAGTCGTGTAGTTTTATTCATGTTTTCACATAATTTTAAAGCATATTGCTATACTATTTCAGACTCAGTATTTACATTCTTACATTCAAATAAAATCAGTAAAATCTTTAAAAACTACAAGTCCTTGTATATCAGCTGTGCACCGTTATGGTGTAAATATAACCTATCTACAAATTAGATCTTAGATAAGTATTATTTTATTCTTTTAAAATGTTTTCCGGATTTCATATCATATAAACACTAAATCCCAGCATGCATTGCAGCTAAAACATCCAATCAGCAAGCTTAAACCATAGCTGAGGATCTTGGGTAATCGCTGGAAATGCCTACGTCTGTTTCCGGTTATTTTTATTTTGAAATTCATTTCCTGCCGGACGCAACCTTGGCGCACTGCCACTCCAACATCCAATCCCAGAGTTTGCAGATTAATCACAGGGATTGTAGTCCTAAACGATAGCTGGGGATTATGGGTAGTGTAGTGTCTTCGGCCATTCTAAACTCAGAAATGTTGATAATCGCAATGATGCTCGAAATGTCCCTTATAGGCCTACGTCTGTTTCCGGTTATATTTATTTTGAAATTCAGTTCCTGACGGATGCCAAAAAAGCCCGAGATTATGGAATTAAACCAATAAATAAAAGCAAGGATAATTGTGTGTTATTGGTGAGTAAATAACAGTGTGTTATTTTGAAAAGAATAACAAATTAGAAGGAAAAAAATATTTAAAAAAATACAGATTTCAGTATCCTGAGGCTCTGAGCCCCATTTATTTTCCTCACAGACGGCAACAAAAGTCCGAAATTATACGATTTAAAATAAAAAGCAATAACTGTGGCTTGATATTGAGTAAGAACATGTTTTTATGAACCACACAGCTTCCGGTCTTCCACGACCCGACCGGAGAAAAAGACGTGCTGCAGCCTGCAGGCACGAAACACATTACCAGTAGAAATACATTGCTTTTAAAATCGTGCTGTGCAACACGAAAAAAAGGGGAAAATCGTGATGGTGAACACGAATCAATAGATTAAAAATCGTGTGTTGGTGAACACGAAATGCCATGAGACTGGGTTGGTGTCCCAGATAGCAATTACCTTTGGGCCGGATTTGCACGAAAGCCTTTAGATCCGTTTGTAGCTCACACACGTTTTTTGACTGTGGGCCAGATCCGCACCAGATAGAGCTTTCAGCCTAAACATGCCATTTGCATGCAGTGCAGTATTTTTGATGGTTTACAGATTTGGCCCAGATCCGTAATACTTATTTGAGTGCCAGAAATCATTGGAATGGAACAAATCAAAAATAATATGGGGGTGTAACGTCTTCATATATTTCTTTGATTATTGAATTGAAACATTAAAATAAAATAAAATATAACATTGAAAACTAAAAACTTAACACAAAAATAGTCTCCTACAGTAATGTGGCATTGTACGATTGAATTAAATATTAAACGAGATTCATATTTTTTCATTACGCTAATGCCCACTATCCATAATCCAAGTAGCCTACTCTGAGCTTTCACAGCCAACGTTCGCAGGCGGCAAATTCACTCAAGAATGATCAACTCAAGTAAGTATAGCCAACATTTTTGTTCTAATTTTGTATTTGTGGTTGGTATATATATGTATTATATGTGTATGTATGCGTCGATTGATACGCAAGTGACTCAACATGCTGAACTTTTTTGTCAAAACTCTGTTAGTTGATCATAGTTTAGATAAGCTAATGTTAGCGTTAGCCAGTGGATAGGATAGCCGAGCAAGTTACAGCCTTGAAGAGTTAATATTCATTTAACGGTGGAACAGTATGTCGAGTAAAAAAAAAAGCAGGATTAACGTATAACTGTAACGGTACGTCCACACAGCAGCTTTAGACGAATCTTCCACCGCTTTCAACGCTTTTCTGCCCATTGACTTTAAATGGGGATGACGTCACTTTGCCTCGCTTTTCGCCAAACTGCATTGTGGGGGAGCGAAGCGAAGATTTCCAGGATTTCCAGGATTTTCAGGATTCAAAAGTTGAGCAATGTTCAACTTTTGAAGCTGAGCTGGAAGCGTCAGCCAATCAAATCCCATTTATGCAAATCTGCCAGTACAAGCGCTAGCCAATCAAACCACGTCTATGCTGGGAGAGCCAGACCGCAGTTCATTTCCTCATATTCCAAATGAGAAATTACGGTAGCAAATCACCCGGTTCTTTACGACCAGACTATTAACGGGATACAAACCGGAGGAACCAGGCATGGAGGGAGGTGGCAGAGACAGTGGGTGAAACTGGTAGGTTTTCGCCTGTTTGGGGAGTTTATATATATATATATATATATATATATATATATATATTGCTCACATAAAATCCCCGGGGTTTTTTGCTTTGTATGTCGGGGGCGGGAGATTCATGTGATTGGTTGTTGGTCGCGTTGCTCGCAAAAAATCCCCAAGTTGTCAGACACGTCCAGCTCCAAGATTTTCAAGATTTTTGAAAAGCTGCTGTGTGGACGTACCGTAATATTGAACTTTTATTCGAATAGTGACGTTAATGTGAGTGGAGGCATTGTGCTTTTAAAGGTGGGCTCAGATGGCAGGAGAGTGGTTTGCTGAAGACTCAATTCGGCATTAAACTTGGTAACACACACAAATAAGTTTAACTTGTAGTAAACTTAGACGTCGATATAAATGACTTGTGCGAGTATGTTTCCATCCCCACATGCGTATTAAATCTTACGTTTCAATTTGTATATTTTATATTTCAAGTATTTGCTTTTTACTGATCTTGGTGGGCATAAGTTAGACTGAATGATTCACAACATTACGTTAGTAAATGTTACTTAAAATGTATTTAATTAATTAATTATGATAAATGTGAACCATTACCCAGAAATGTTAAGCCACTTATAGCGCTTCTTGATTCGTGTGTTGCCCGTTCATCAAAGTTAAATCTGTCCTGCCCTGTGAAGCCGCCTTTTCTGTGTCATGGAGTCATCGATTTACTTCAGCTTTAAGATTCGCTGTCATGTGTGTCCTTGTAATTGTGCTATATGAATAAAAGACTGAACATTTGGAGGATGTGCTTGTGCATGTGGGGGTTGGGTAATCGAGAAAGGGCATTTGTTCAACTGTCAATTTGTACGTATCCTATGGATTCAGCATTTCTTAATATTGTTTGTGCATCAAAACTTGAACGTGGCACTACATTTAGCAAACTTTCCAACATTGACCAAAAATGTGTGGCTTTATTTTAATTTTAGTTTTAAAAATGTGCTTAAATGTGTTTTTTAATTAAACCATCACTTGTATTTCTTTTCCAGATGCTGCACACATGATGTCTACTGTTCAAATTAAGGTATAACTTCTTACACACTTAGGATTCAACATTGCAACAATAAATACAAAAATAAATTAAAAATAAATAAATAGTATATTTAAATACATAAATAAATAGTAATATTAATAAATACAGAGAGAGAGAGAGAGAGAGAGAGAGTGAGAATGAATGAATGAATGAAAACTTTATTACAGACTCAGGGTCCAGATAAAAGACAAGACATTACATAGATAAAAGACAAGGCATTAGATATAATAAATTACATACATAGCATAAAAAGAATTCATAGTTTAAGAATAATTTAAATCAGTGTCCTACAAAGAGACAACTATACCAATGTCTCCACAGCTGCAATTGGTAGCGTGTAGTACTAAACCTTATGTTCGATAAGGCCAAGAGGATTTCATTATCAGAGTCATTAAGCCGGCAAATACATTTATACATAAGGTTTCTTAAAACAGCTTGTAGAGTATTGACTCCTGCAGCCACAAACATTTCACTTGCACTAACCATCGAGGTCTCTTCAGCAATATTCTCATGGCATCATTATAAGCTACTTGAAGTTTCCGTAAACTTGCTTTTCTGTAGTTTGACCACAAATGTGCCGTATAGAGCGGTGTGCAATATGCTCTGAACAGAGAGATCTTCACTCCATCTGTACACGCACCAAACTTACGTAGGAGAATGTTTGCTTGTGCATACATCATGCGGCATTGCCTATAAATATCTTCATCATCGGTCATTTGTTCTGTAATAAAGTGAGAGAGAGAGTGCTTGAGTAAGTGAGAGAGAAAGTGTGAAAGAGAGTCAACTTATGTAGTTAGTATAATTAATTGTTGTTAAAAAAAATGAACAGATGCAAAACACCCGTGTTTAATTCTGCACTGAGAAGGAGAGCCAGGGTAGAGCTGGGCAGAAGGCTGAGGGATATTGGTGAGGGTGTGCGTGCAGTCACACTACCTCCCAAAGAAACTGCACGATTGCCACCTGATGATGGTGCTTCTACTTGGTTACAACCTGCAGGTTCAGCAGTTATATTGGACCCCTTAGCAGCTATGGGCCCTGTATCAGATGACAGGTGTCAAGGTGATTATGATGACACCAACAGTCTGGGAGCAATCTCTGACTGTGAGGAACCTGAGAACCTCAACAGTCGCCTATCCAACTGATGGGCCTTAAACTATGGGGTTTCCCATATTGCAATTACTGCTCTCTTGGCCATTTTAACAATGTATCACCCTGAGTTGCCAAGGGATGCAAGAACCCTGTTACGGACCAGAACAGTGTATACTGTGAAGGAGCTATGTATTGGTCTCTATCATTACTTTGGCATTGTGTCAGCCCTTAGTAAGACACTGTGTCAGTGGAAGGACAAATTTCTCGCGTCCAGGAGAGAAGCTTAAAAAGGAGACTAAATGGAGTCTCTGGGAAGGTTCAAAATTGGTACTTTAATTAATAAAAAGCGCGGTAATGTTACAAACAGGATATTGTTCAGTCAGGAGAAAAATGCTGCAGCTTCCTCTCCCAGTGGTGGCCGTGCAGAAGAGAGCTTACAAGCTCCTCCTCTCTGGGAGCTGTAGTGACGTAGGGGACTTCCCCCCTCGTTCTTCTGTGTCCGATATCCCGTTAAACAGAGCATTTCGACATTTTAAATTCATTGCTTACTTCCACATGCCTTTTTTTCCTCCTTATCTCTTTCATAACTTTATATGTATGTTAACGGCATCAATAGCCACTTTAATGATACTAATGGGCGGTAGTCCCGGATGTCGTCATGAAGGATTTTCAGAATAAAAGCTTGGTATTGAGAACTTCCGTTTTTTTCCAGAATAAAATAGCTTTTAAACTGACGGTATGTTTAAGGTACATTATGCCATAAAACATTGATTTTAATTTCTAACAACACTGACTCTGAGCCGGTGGCCCAAAAAACGAGGGGTGTTATTCCGCAAAATGCGGCGACGTTACCCTTCATCCCACCACCCTGCTTCAGTAAGTCTAACTATGATGAGTCCACTATTGGTGGCACTCCAGTGTTTTTTTTAATTAGTTTTATTGCACACACACTCACGTTTTGTTTATATATGTTGATATGTTTCTATATGTTCCATTAGCTGCCAATTCTCAGGACCACCAACGACCACAACAACCCTGCATCTGTAAGTTTACCTTTCATGGCTCCTTTAATGGTGGCCGCTCATGGCTCCACACACACACGCGTTTCGTTTCTATATGTTGATATGTTTCTATGTTCCATTAGCTGCCAATTCTCATGACCAACACCACCTAAACGATATCAGCTGGAACACAAGACGTCTGGGGTCTGTGGGTGAGACATTAACTGGTAAGAAGTTTCAGCCTAATGTAACAGGTTCATAAATGTATGTATAACATATATATATAAATATGTGTGTGTGTGTGTATGCACCCACCTAGGGAAAGCTAATGCAGTCTATTACAACAGTCCTGCAATAAATACCCCTTCCGGATTTTTATTGAAAGAGTTTAAGAGAGATGGCGATTCAACTGTACAGTATGTTATTGCTGTTGATGTATTTATCTTATACACTTATATATGTTGATTACTTTGTGCTGTGCCACTGCAAGTCCTGTTCCTGCCTATTGCCAACACTGCCTCTCTTTTTCTCGCTTTCCGTTGATGTCCAGCATCTATTAGGCAATGGCATTTTCACAGTTACTCCACCTGAAAGACATCCACCATGAGTCCAGATTTCAGTTACCCTGAATTGTCCACATTAAATGGTGAGTTTTTAGTGCAAATACATATCCTGAAGTGTACATGGAACTATTCTAATACATAATTCTCAATTCTAGGCCCACACACTACCAAAATCAATGGCATCATGAAGTATGTCGACCAGTATACAGTGGGGGAAAAAAGTATTTAATGCATAATTTTGTTTCAGTAAACATATTTCCAATGCGGTTATTCATAGGAAATGTTGACAAGAAGGTATTTACTCAGTCTGGTCAACATTTTCTGTAAATAGCCATATTGGAAATACGTTTACTGACAAAAATGTTGATGCGTTGATGCCTTGATGCGTTGAATACTTATTTTCCCCACTGTATGTTCATATGCAAAGCTACTGTAAGAATATTTTTTTTGTTGAACCTATAAATCCTTTAATTCAATGCTAGACAAATGATGGGTGCACCCTGTGGAATACAAAAACATATAAATAATGTATATTTCTTAAACCTGTCTTATAAGTATTACAGTCTTTTAGTTTATATGTTTGTGTTTCCAATTTCTTTTCTTATTTATTTATAATCTGCTAATCACTATTGATTTGCCTTTTGCCAAATAGCCAGCGACGGTCGGGACCAAGGAGGCACTGATCATTTCACACAATGAATGGGGCCCACAACACCCAGAAATGAGCATGTCTTCAGGCCCACATTTAGGGTTGGGGGTGATAGTGGCCCGATTCCCTGCACAGGTAAGACAAATCGTGATAGGATTGTATCTTGAGTTACTCACACACATTTCCCCTATACTAGTATATTTTGAATGGTTAGGCTACGTTTTTAATTTAGGAGTGATATCAAAATTCTATTAACTGACTAAGCATTATATGGTCTTGCCCTATCAAATATCTTTATTTTTCCACATTATTTCAGCTGCAGAGCTGCATCCTGTTGCTACTAGAAAATATTAAGCAGCAGGTCAACCAGTTAGCAGGAACTTTAAACATTGTGATGGCGAAAGTAGGATCAGGCCTGCATGCCCCAACCTACGAGATGCCCGAAGAGTTCCAATTCCCCCTCGACAGCGATGGGGAATTGGAGCGTTTTGAAGAGTGGCTCCGCAACCCTCTAAACGAAAGAATGAAGACAAATCTTGTAAGTATTTTTATGGGACATGTTTTCATATGCTCAATACAAAATGTTAGCCTTGTTTGTCTTTGAGTTTGTTGCAGTAATGTTGACATGTATATTCAGTTCAGTTTCCATTCTCCACCTAGGCGACTTCGCTCTCCTCTGTTGGAGGGGTGGACACTAATGGCACATTTCCACTGCAGCGGGGTAGCCCCGTTTAAGCGTCCTCGCTCAGGCCTCGGGCTGCCTCGCTGGCCGTCCGAGGCCGTGGCGCATTTTCATTACAGCTACCTGGGGTAGCAACGGGGCGATAGGCTTTTTGGGCGGAGCGACGCTGGGTAAAACTGCAGTGGCGTCATCTTCAATGCGACACAACTCACAAAACACACACAACAATGGAGGATGTGGAAGCGATCGTTTACTTGTTTCTTGTGAAATCCATGGTGCTGACATGCTGTGCTCTGCATAACGTCTGCGAGAGTCATGGAGAGGCCTATGATGATGGGTGGAATGCACCAGCAGCAGCAGAGCCTGGGGTAGCAGTGGCTCAAGGTGCAGAGGAGGAGGGCACTGACATCAGAGAGGGTTTGATGCGTTACCTGAATACCTACATATGCATTGTATTGTATGCATTGTATTGAACATAAATACATCTTTTTTTTTTCATATACATGTGTTTGTCAAATGTTTTAAACAAATGTTATCTGAATTGAATATTTAGTAAATATTTGAATTTCAAGCACCAGTAAGTACTGCCCCATAATAAGAACATTTGAGGAAATATCAGATCATGAAAAGAAAATCTTTCTAATAAATTAAGCGAATATCAAAGCTAACTATAAACATAAATACACATAAATGTGTAAAACACAGCAAAACTATATTCATAAATGCAAGTGTAAAATAGTGTGGACAATTGTAAACATGGATGGAGGCTAAAGTATCCACAACATAAAATATATTAAAATATAACCTCAATCTTTCTTCTCGACATGTTAAAAGCTTGCTTGAATGGGTTATAGGTTTCTTTTGTTCTCTCGTCTTTGAAATATATAAGGAATGTGTTGTTTGAGTCTAGTAGAACGAGGGTATTACAATTGAGCAATTTCTACTACATGTATTATGTATTTATCATGTATTCTTAATACTATTACAAAAATAAACATGTAATAATGTTTTAGAGGAGGACCTCAAGCTAGCAAACTCAATGTCTTGCTTTAAATCTCTTAAAACTAAGGGGCTTTTTCCTAACTGATGGTGTTTGTTATTGCTTTATAAATGCATGTATGTTTATATCTTCTCTAAATCAAGATTATGTGAATCTGATTTTTTTCTGTTGGGTGCCATTCATTATCAACAAGAGATAAGATAAGTCAAAGAAGTACTTTATTGATGGCAGTATACAAATACAAAACAAATGTTCTATCAAAAAGGCATGCCATTAAACAATACAAATAAAAAATGTAAAACTGTATTGCAGCCAGCATAAATATACATGGCATTGTAAAAATAAATATAAAATGAACATTTTAAAGAAAATAAATAAACAAGGAAGTACAAATTTTGCATTTAAAAATTAACTAGATAAAAAATATATAATATGTACAATAACTATTAAGGTTATTTGAAGTATCATGGAGGAGACGGGCCACGTCGGCTGCCCAGTCCCCCTAGCACCTCGTCAAGAGTGCGCAGGAAGGCTAGGTTGAAGGTCTCTGCTTGAGCGGCCTCCTCCCTTCTCAAGACGGCCTCCTCCCTTCTCAAAGCCGCATCCAACTCCCATCTCCGCTCAGCAGACGCTTTGGCCCAGTCCAAGAGCCGTTCCTGCTGGGCCATGTGCTGTTCATGGTGCCGTTCCTGCTGGGCCCGATCCTCTCCTCCTCGTTTCCTCTTGCCTGGGTGACAATAAGATAATAATTAGCAATAAGGAAAAAACACAGGACAGGTACAGGTCACACAAGGATATAAGAATAACATGTATAAACAGAACAACAGTAAGGTGAACTAAAGAAAGTTCTGGCCCTAGATGTTTACAATGATTGTGAAAGTGAATTACATTATGTCCAGCCTGTTGATAATGAATATAAATGTATGTATATGATAGGATGTCACACACAACTGTACTAGCTGCTTACTAGCTAAGACTTTACTTGTAACAGAGCATTTCCACACAGTGGTATAGCTTATTTTAATTACTGACGATGGATGATCCACGGTTTAAAAAAACAAAACACAAGTCCAGTCGTTTTGCCATTTCTATTTCTTACCTAGAACCACACGCTGCGGTGTCGTGATGGCACTCGGCGTTGGTGGTTGAGTTGGTGTCGGTTCTTCGGCTGGTGTCTGTGGTCGAGCTGGGGTCCGTTCTGGATTCGATGACGATGTTGTGGACGGAACACTGCCATCAACCGTTGTTCGGGAGTGTTCCTCCTCACTAGTCCCAATGTAATCATCTAGAACAGCAAAATGACTTGTTAATTCCACAAACTACTGCAGCACAATACTAAATAGCAACAACAACTATAGAAAAGAAAAACTGAACGTAAACAATGGCACATATGGTGTTAGCAAACAATAGCTCTAGCTAAGGCTATCTGCCGAGGCCAGGGGTGTCAAACTCAATTTCATCGTGGGCCACATTAGCATTATATTTGCACTCAAAGGGCCGGTTGTAACTATATAAATATACATATATAAATGCATAATATACATGAAATAATGTATTATATATTATTGCCTCTGCATTGGATTATTATTGGATAGGGTAATAATAAATACGTCTGAAAGCAGAAGTCTAGGGCAAATAATTACAAGTCTCTTCATTGCGCATGTCACAAAATGAGATGCATTGTGGGACATATAGTTTAAGGGCAACATGCTCCTGTAAAATAAGATAAGATAAGATGGAACTTTATTAATCCCCGTGCGGAAATTCAGTGCTTTAACAGCAACAGGGTAAGATTGAAAAACAGGAGAGCACAGATTCACACAGATTAATACAATTAAGGATAAATCAAAGATAAAAAAAGATAACTAACTATAAAATAAGAAATTAATTCAAATGAACATATATAGATATACTGTAAAGTAGCATGTAACCGTATAATAAACGCATTATATTCTTTGCAAGCTCTTGTGGGCCACATAAAATGAAGTCGCAGGCCGGAGTTTGACACCCCTGGCCTAGGCTATCTGCCTTAGCTAGCTATGTAGCTCTTCGGGGCTCCATAAAAGCATGGGTTGTCGAACATTAATGTAAGGATAAAATAGACCTCTTTGTTAGAAGTGAGCGTACCTTGCAGGGACTCCAGTAAAGCCGTTGCAGAGTCCAGGCCTCCCTCCCTCCCAACGTTGGCCGGTCTATGACCGTAAATCTGGTCCGACGAGTCGAACCACTTCCATTGTTTCCTACCCGCACCACTCGTGTTGTTGTTGTCCTTTACTTGGCGATATTCACTCTTCATCTTTTTGAGTTTTTCCCTACACTGCAGGAAAATCCGCGTTCGGACATCTGTGCAGAGACATCCTGGAACACTTTCACATTTTGAGTTGTTCCGTCGAGCTCCCGCTGGATTTTATCATCCCCAATTAGATTTAGGAACGTCGTCACCTCCTCGGTCGACCACGGTGTGCTTTTCTTCGACGTTGCCATTTTTGTAGCTCCTCCGTTACAAAAATGCTGTTTATAAAAATGCTGCAAGCTTGCTTCTAGATATATATGCGACGCTAGGGATGATCTCGCGCGCAATCTTGTGACGATTCTCTCTGACCAATCAGCAGTCGTTGACGTCACAGCCCTGGCCTGGTCTGATAGAACCACGATTTTATGGGGCTGGAAAAAGAGGGAAAAAGTACCCGCTAGCCGGTGCTAGGCTATATGGAAAGGTCACCAAAAACTGGCCTGGCTGCTTGAGGACGGTTAAGGATGCTTAAACGGGGCTACCCGCTGCAGTGGAAATGTGCCATAAGAGGGTTGTGTGGAATATTCTGGCAAGAATGATTACCTGCACCGTGGCACGCAGGATCAATTGGAAGGGAGTAAACGGCAAAAGGGCCTTCAATAAAATGGCCATGAAAATCGTTCTTTTCCGTAAGTGTCTTTCCAAATGTTTATTTCATCATAATGGTGTAAAAAGAATTAGATTGGCCTAGTTGAATTAGATTGCATTCACTCAATTTCCATCTTCTCCTTTAACAGACTCTTCTATCCTACAGGTAAAGTTTAAGCAACAGTTTGTTCTCTTGGAACTGAATCTATTACCTTAATCTTGTAAGCACTTTGTTTCACAACACTCCCTTAGCCTGTCAATCACTAAAGTCTTTCACTTTCCATCTATGTGCTTGCATGTGCTGCAAAGTTTTTCTATTTGTTTTTACACTATGCCCATCATTGGCGGGCCAGGGGTTTTATGGTTAGGCCTTCAATGACGATTTATGTTTTATAGGACTAAAAAACAATTGTATCGTTTTAGCATTTAAACGCACACTTTTCAAGCATTTTGACAGAACATTTAAAACTCGGTACCAAGTTTAATCAAACACAAACCAAGTTTTACATTTTGCAACATGTTGCACATACAAATGTACGGAAGCCTGTTGCTGCCAAGCCAGAAAGAAACCCTGATCAGGATCACAATATTACATGAAAAGTGTATTGTTATAACACGATGTTTATCATGTGATAACAATATATTTTTCACGTTATAAAGTTAAAATGTTAAAACGTGAAAAACATCACTTTGTATGTTATAACGTGATACTGATATTTTTTTCCCCTGGCGTGGCAGCAATAAGCTTTATTACAAATGCGCTGCTCGACAGAACGCTGCATGTATTCTTGTTTAATTTCGCCATCGGGTGTTACTCAAATGATTGGCAGGTGCTAATATGAATAATAATGTTGAATGTTCGTGTCATAAATTATTTTGTAAGACATATCCTTTACCCATCCTGTAGCCTTCCTCCAGTTACGCTTCGATGCTAACTCTGCCTGGCAGGCCTTGACCGTATTCTCCATGTGTGCGTGACAGTATCAAGGTAGCCAAGCCTTTCTGTTGTACAATTCGCGGTTGCTTGTGATTGACTGGTTAACTGCTCGTGCCTTTTTGGCATCACATTAGATGATTAATTAATTTGTGCGTGTCATGTGTTGCAACGGTCAGCAATTGTCTGCTCTACTGCACTGACTGGGAAATGTTCTATCGTCCCAGAAGAGAGGGGATGAACAGGAAGCTAATTTCTATTTGTTTATTTTAAAACTATTCATACATTTTTATTTATTTTTAAAACACTGATGGAAAGTGGGTTTTTTTTTAACAAACAAAGCGAGAAGGAAAACGAGGAAGGAAGGATAATGAGAAGGAAAACAGATATTTACAGTAAACTAACATATTATGTATGAATGCAATATTTGTCTTAATTTTGGCTTAGCAGGACCCTGACTGTCCGCCACTAACGCCTACTCTGGATGCCACCTCTATGGTCTCTGTCCCCATTGCATGTGCAGCATGTCTTAACGTTACATTCACCCACTGGCTGTCACTGGTCTCTGTTGGCCATCACCTTTCTCTGTAGATGGCACTACAGTCTAGCAGTATTAGAACAGTGTAAGAACTTATTTTGTGTGTTTGTTTTACAATAGGTGCAGTGCGCAAATGCGCTATAACGAGAGCAGCGATGGATGCAGACATATCCCAGCATACCATTTGCTGGTTTAACCTGGCAAGCGACAGGGAAGGGGCCGCCAGGAGAGACAGGAGAGGAGACGTCAACGCCAGGATACACTGCCCGTCCCCGATCGACAATATTAATTATTTTATCGTTTTTGTTTCGTTTTGTTTTTGTTTTTAAGTTTACAGTTCATGTTTTAATAAAGTTTCATGTTCACGTATACAGCAAACATCTCGACTTGTATATTGTTATGTTATGTTTCTGATACCTTGAGTAAAGTAACAGTGTCTGAAGTGAATACCACCACCATGATAGTTAGTTTGTTTGCTATGGGCACAGCACATTACCTAGTGCCAAACATAATCTGAGGATGTACTTGGTAAACTGCAGACGTGTTAAACACCATCACATGTTATTCATCATTTACACAGTTCCTCCTTAATTTCGCTTGCCTAGCTCTAAGCTATTGAAAAGTACTTAACGTTTATGAATGTACCTCCTTCATTTGACTGGTCCACTAACTTTAGATGAAAAGTGAAATGGCGACACTTCCATGAAGACTTAAATATAGCCAATATTAGCAAGGTTTAATGTGTTTAAATGCCGAAGATAAGGCAAACATTGAAGTTGGCAGTAGTCTGGTAAACAGAGCCGTATCGCGTCTGGTAAGAGGATCCGTATCGCATCTGGAACGCAGGTCCGTACCGGATCTGGAACGCGGAGAACCATATTGAAACGGAGCTGGACCAGTGCTGGCCCATATCTGCCGCAGATCCGTTTTGCGGATCCGATTCAGTTTCGGGCCGATGTGCGTTTGGACAACGGACCGAGTCCGTTTGGCGGATCCGGGCCAGATCGTCTGCTAGGTGCGGCCCAGATCCGGCCCAGTGTCTCTTTGTTATCTGGGGGGTGTGTGTGTGTGTGTGTGTGTGTGTGTGTGTGTGTGTGTGTGTGTGTGTGTGTGTATGTGTGACACTTTTGTGTTTCTGCCCCTGCCATTCTCGCACAAGGTTGCATCATTGTTGATACATTCAAGCACGGACACCTGTCTGCTCTCACATTCCCGCATTATGTCTTGCGTGAACCGAACTTTATTTTGTTCCCACTCTATCCAAGCTGCACATTTGGGGCGGGACACAATAAATAAAGCTTCGCCAGTTTGGGTCCTTATCACAACTGATCAAGATGGCCAAACGATTCTCTGCTCAGAGGGCCTTGCAAATGGTTCTCTCTCTTCCAGAAGGAAGAGAGAGAACCATTTGATGATGATGTCGAGGAAGAGGAAGAGGAAGAGGTTTCAGAATGTGAGGATCACATTTCTGAGAATTCTGAGTCTGACAGTGACTTTGAAGAAGAGGATGAAGATGAGCATCAGCTAGTTACTAAAAAGACGAGCCACAGGACCAGCCGGTCAGTGGGCAAAAAAACAAGAAGCACTTTAATTCATTAATGTGATCTAACAAATGTAAAAGGGAAAATATTAACCATATATGCTGCTGTTTATATTGCTTGTAATTGAGATGAAGTAAACATCTGTTGAGTATTTTCACATAAAATAGTTTGATTGTGTTGAATTGAAGCCCAAAAAGGCAGCGGGCCCACCAGACCCACGAACACTGGCTGAGTAACACAAATACCACACAAGGGTTAAAACCGTAAATCTCTTTCAAACTAATCTCAGCCCTATATGTAATTTAAACCCAAGCAGCCTTCTAAGCATGTGTGTATTCTCAATGCAGCACTTCTGGCCCAGAGGGTATTTTCCTTTGATATTATAAAAACACATGCACACACAAAAGACAGCTGTTGGAATTTCTTTTCTGATTTACAATAGGATGTGTCAACGTTTCTAAGACTATGAATCGTGTTGCTCAAAGCACACATATTGGCCTTGGATGAAAGCAGTGAGGACCGTGAAGGTTGGTGGCTGTCAGCTCATTAATCATGTTTAGGGGGGTGGGTGGTTGTTCTTTGGAAGATGTTCCACTGCTCTGGCATGTCTCCATGTTTCCCACTGCCTCAGCAGGACAGTATTTCAACCATTCATTTAAGCTGTGTCTGTAAACCATATGCTTATTGTGTGATTAGGTTACGGCCAAAGAGAATCATGGAAGGAGGCAGAGAGACAAGGTTCCCTGTACGTTCAAGCTGCATGCACATGATTCACGATAAAACTGAAGTTGCTGTTGTGTTTCTTTGGAGAGAGCGGATTAGTCGGAAGCGCTACCCTCAGCGTTGCACACCGCTCGGGATTGTCGTTGCGCTCTAAATTCAAATTATTTCAACTTTGACCTTGTTGAGCACTGACCTTTCAACAGGCAGCCAATCAGATAACAGCAGTGTTTAGCGCCGCAATCTAGCAGGGCAGGTAACCATGTAAACAAAACTGAACTGGCTGTTTTCACAAAAGCAGATGGCGCATCAGGTGAATGCAGCTTTAATGGAAAGACCCTTCTCCTGAACAAGAGATCAAAGAGAATGGTCTTGACCTGCTCTTTATTAAAGACCTCATGAGTTCTGTTATTATTGACTTGTCTAGACTTGCACTGACAGTCATCAATGTCTAAGTGCCATCGCAGCTACACAAACACTTTCTAGGACAATGATAAAACAAAAAAACAGATATTTGGTAAATAAAGATATTAATAAATCCAATAAGGGACTACACAACAGAGATGTTCACAAGTCTTTTTTTGCAAGTCCAAGTCAAGTCTCAAGTCTTTGGTCACGAGTCCAAGTCAAGTCTCAAGTCTTTGTGGGGTGAGACTTGATCAAGTCTCAAGTCTTTGGTCACGAGTCCAAGTCTCAAGTCTTTGTGGGGTGAGACCTGATCAAGTCTCAAGTCTCTAAAAAATAAAAGTCTCATGTCTCTTCTGGTTGTAATAAGCCTTCTATTGTCTGCTGCTATCCAGTCTGTTAAGAATACTGCACAGCTATATCTAAGAAATTCAAAGCACTTACTGTGTTATTATCACTCCTATATCTATTAGCATACAGTATCAGTACTGATTAGTTGTTTGTTATATGATCACTTTAAACAGGCTATTGCAATGCAATATGAGGAAAACATCACACTTTAGCTAAATGCAAACAACTTATAAGCAAAACACTTCAGAATCAGAAATCAGTATCACAAATACAAAGCTAGTAGCAAGCTAAGTTAACATTACATAGCTGATGCTGAGCTAAACATGTTTGCTAACCGTCCATATGCGTTAATGTGACTGACCTCTCCGGGTGACTTTTCAAGTGCCTGATGAAATTCGACGTTGTTGCGCCAGCATCCTTGATTTTGATATTGCAGACTTTGCAGTGTGCGCTCCTTTTGTTGGTGCCGCCGGCGTTTTGTTCGAAGTTTTTGTAGTTGAACCTAATTACAAGCGGTACAGCCGCAGGTGTGCCGCCGGTCGCTATTGTGTTACTACGAGGTAGTAACAGAGGCGCGCACGTCTGCGTAATGAGCCCGGCTAAAATAACTGGATGGCCTACCTGCCTGTCAACCTTCCATCTGGGCACAAACTTATCTCGTGCCCTCATTGGTCATGTGCGCGTTCGTGTGTGTTGGAGGAGGCGGGCTCTATAAGGAAGTAGCAGCCTCTAGCAGATTATCTCCGGTTGTGTATTTTCAAATTCTAGCGATCTCGAGCCGGTTTCTCTCAAATGTACCTACCCCACCTTTAATACGCCAAAAATAGAAAACACAATGATTGTTCACGAGTCCCAACACATGAGTCCAAGTCGAGTCTGAAGTCTTTTGGTCACGAGTCGAAGTGAAGTCTGAAGTCTCTGTGTGTGCGACTTAAGTGCGACTCGAGTCCGAGTCGCAGACTCGAGTCCCCATCTCTGCTACACAACATTAAGCGTTAGCATGTTGGATTACAATAAAGGATACACAGCGTTCAATATGTAATTGGTTATCAAAACCAAGTTACCGTAAAATAAATCAAATGCATTAAGATCCACAGTAATGTGTATGTCAACATACATCACAACCTCCATCGATCCGTTGTTCACTGCAGCCTCTTCTGTTCCCTCACACCAACACAGCTGCGTGGTTTCTTCAATAAATCATGAAGATGCTCTCAGGCAGCAGTTACTCTCTGTCAATCACTCTCGTCTCCCTGATGGCTCCCACAGGACTGTTGACATCTTCGTGGATTCATCTTCTTCTGACAGACACATGCATTTCCAAACATTTGGTCTACCTATGTTGTAAATGTATAATCTCTTCGATTTACACACGGCATCTATTATGGCATCAATCATTATATCACATTATGAGTTATAATATCCACTCATTTTCAGAAAGATTTCAATTTCCGTGGGAAGTGGCATTTGGCCTAATCAGTAACATTAATTAAGACTTCCTAATTAGCCTCCAGCGGATTCTCTTGAAACCCCATCATATCATACTTTCACAGACTTGAAGGAGGCAGATGATTTCCAAAACAAGAACTTTCCACTGTTAAAATATATGATTAATATATATTACTTCAGACACTGTACACCTTATCGCAGGCTAAACACTGATATTATATAAAAAAAAGAGGGATGTGTGAAACTATGCTTTTTAAACAAAGATAAAGTGAATAAAAGTGAGCTGAGTCTTTTGACTTTAGTGTATCTTTTGGCTGGAGATTGTTCGGGACATGTGAAGGAGTAACAGCATCTCATGGTAATCAGGAGAATGCTGTTCCATCTGAATGTGGGCTAAGGAGCTGCTGTCGGGTTCCTTTCAGCACAGATGCTATTGTCTTTGGTTTTGATAAGCGCTGCGCGATTCCTCCTTAGTTCTTCTCCTCTCCGCTCAGCTACAGTACACTCGCAGTCCTGTGAGACAATCAGGCCAATCAAAAGATGTTTACCAGCCATTACGAGTTTCTGTTCGCCTCAATGAGAGGGAACATGAGGAGAGTGGAAAGAGAACAGCTTTTGGAGACGGATCCTTCATTGTTTTTACTCCAGTTTGACATGAATTAGGATGAAATATAATGGGAATTGTGTGAGGGAGGAGATCCAACTGGGAGTTAGAAAGTAGACAGCAACTTTTCTCCAGTGCTTTAATGTCCATCATGGGCCTCTAAGTGGGCGCTCTGCAACAAAGATACTGTAACTAATGTATGACAATTAGCATACAGTACAGCTGTTCTATCACTGACGCTTCTATGCTCTGTAATTAATGTCCATATCCAACAAAGCATATTTATACTACAAATCTTTGAAAGCATAATTGCTGCCGGTTTGGACCACACTGTCAATTGTCAATCCAGAATGTGTGAGAAGTCGTGAGGATTATTCTGATATTTAGAGTAGAACTCCTACATCCTGCTGTTGGCTAGGTTGATCTTAAGGTGATTAAAACACTTGTCGGAAGAGATTTTCCTTAACCTTAACCATGGCTTTGGAAGAAGGGGCTTTGTTAAATAAACATTTCCTTTAAATAACTTCAGAATTGTAATCTTTGTCAGTCTTTCCTGAAATTTGAATATAGATATTAGAAAGGTGATAGTGTTTGAGATCTGCTGGACAGCCATGTAATCTTTGTCACTCTTTTTATTCTAGTCATTTTGGTGACCTCTCCTCCAGTGGATAAGGTAATAGATTATTATTAAGTCTAATACACTTTAGTGGGGTCCTGGTGGAGCAAGCAGGTGCAATAATCAGATCTAGAGGCAAATATAGCCAACACAGCCATAAAGCAGGCGGTGAGACGCTGCTAAGAATCATTGGCAAACCCCTCGGTCAGGCTGCAATACCTCGTCTTTGCACACTACCCGATGTCAAATCCAATAGGCACTTGAACAGAATAGGTAATACCAAAGCGCAAGATCCCTCCTCTTGTGGATCCATGTACAACACCATTATAAAACATAATACCAAACTATAATCTGCTGCAAACTGACAGGTCCTGGGAGATGAGGGTTGATCTGGGAAGAAGGCTGTCCTTCTCAGAAAAGGAACAACCCTATGACATCGTACTGTGATCAACCAAAGAAAAAAAGTCATTCTGGTGGTGCTGCATTGGGAGGAAGGATGTGAAGACGCCAATCAGAGGAAGGCCCTGCACAAGCATTCCTTAGTTCAAAAATGCAAATACAAAGGATGGCAGGCATGGTTGCTCTCTTGATTCTTCAGCTGAATCAAGATGGTGTTTGCTGTCAGTTTATAGCCTAGACCAAAGGAGCAGAAAGAAGCAGCTTGTGCAATGGGACAGGGAGCAGGACAGACCTCTTGCTGGTTTTGGAGTTGGTGAAAGGAGGATGCAAGGAACAGAGTTCCACCATGTGAGGGTCATGGTGAAGGTTTAGTTACACCTGATGACTTCTTCTCCTGGTGGTAGACTAATGGAACTTCATCAGGTAACACCATCAAGACAAGACGATGAGGATGCAACACAACATAAGTAAGCACTTACTGTGTCGATAACATAAAATATTGTTGGCGAAATAAAAGTGCAACTTTAACTTCCACATTATTTTCATTTCTCTGATGCTCTCTCTTTCTCAAACACACTGACAAGCACACTGCTGAGCTCAGTACATGTCTGTCCCAACAAGTCCTCCAACTCATACGACCAAATGGGCCGATTGTTCAGGCCCAATTATTACGACCAAATATGTCGTTTGTTCAAGAGCTTAATACGTCCTATAATCACGTTTTAAAGTGTTTGCCCTCTAGTGCTCCCGTTGAATGCAAACGTTACAGATGGTCATTTATTCACAAATAACCCTCTCTGTAAAATCCTAAATTGTCGGATAGTTTGGCCATTAAAACGCTTTTTGATTAGATTTCTAGCGAGAAGTGTATATTGTACTTCTAGAATCCACGTCCAGTCGATATGTAGGATCTATAGTTTGATAGATATTATACGAAGATGATTTGAGGTATGCGGCAGCCTCCATGTAAAGTTACGGGTTGAAAACAGTATTTCCGGTCTCAACGTTTTCATAATAAAACCAATGATCAAATGATTTAACAGTGATATCTGCAGTACTCTAAAACTAAAAAACATCAGTTTATCCTTATAATTATACGACATGTATTGGTTTAAATTGTGTACAATGCTTTTGTGTTTTTCCCATAGGTTTTTCTCTTTCGATTCTGAGAGACACCTTTATTTTTTCAGAGGTTTTGATAGGCTAAAACATCGATTGTTTTAGCCGCAATGCATGTCGGGATATGGTGTTTATGCGATATGAAATCGGAAAAACATTTTCTAAAAATAAAATAATACTTTATTCCGAGTGTTCTTGCTTTTCTCTTTGGAAGTCATCACATAATGGCATTGTAATACACGGTTTCGCTGCATTACATATTACATATCTGCCGTAGATATTTATTTATAGAGCCCTGATGAGAAGACCTTTTGACAAACTGTAAGAAATGCCGCCAAAACAAAATACGTGACGTGGATCATAAATATATTAGCAATTAAACAACATCTTCCATTTATTTTCACACAATACGTCTTCTTGCAGTATCAATGCTAATTCGGCTGACTTTTACATTTGATCCAATTGGTAGATAGGTTATATTTACACCATAACGGTGCACAGCTGATAGAAAGGGATTTTTGTTGTAGTTTTTAAAGATATTATTTACTACCTTTCCAACTCCTCATGCAGTTGACTGTTACAGGTCTATACAGGTTCATGGTACAATGCATAAGCATACAAGGTTCTCTTTTTAGCAGGCTAGATCTCCATGGTAACTTATGCAGTGTCTAATAGTAGCAGTAAGCTAACAACAGGCTACGTTCAGCTGATGACTCGGGAGTCGGGACAGAGAAAATGTCAGGAGTTTGGAAGTATTATAAAATTGAAAGCGAAGGCAGTGTAACAGCCAGATGCAATGTTTGCAAGGCGGAGGTTTCGCGTGGTGGAAAGAACAGAGCTACGTTCAACACGACCAATCTAATACGCCACCTGAGAAACACCATTAACAACACGACGAGTACACAGCGGCCACTCAGGTAACGGCACTGAAACAACCGACACTTTCAGAGACTTTTAAAAGAAAAGACAAACTGCCCCAGAACAGTGAAAAGGCCAAACAAATAACAGCCAAGATAGCTGAATTCATCGCGTTGGATGGCCAGCCATTATCTGTTACCTTTGTTTTCTCTTAATGCATTGCATAAAGATCGGATCGGGAAAAATCGGTATCGGCAGATTGTCAAAATCAAATGATCGGAATCGGATCGGGAGCAAAAAAAGGTGATCGGTACATCCCTAGTCACAGACATAAGACCAGCTGTTAAATAAAGCTCTTCTGACCTTAGGTGTCATGTGGTTATATTAATTCACCCATTTATTAATTATATGTTTAACATTTGAAACACCACTGTGTTGCGTATCCCCTAAACCTCCAGGGTGTACACTGTTTAATACTGGCAACTTCTAATTGTGGGAAATACGAAAACGTCTTATAAAGAGACGTGCCATAGAACATGTTGCGAAACACACCAAAGCCAGCATGTGTAGTTCTGGGGGGGGGGGGGGGGCTGGACCCGTCCAATTCCAGTTTTGGAAAGTCTGCCGTTCTTCCATTCCATTTAAAAGAGCTGTTGACGCTCAGCGTAACCTTGTCGCACGGCCACTCCAACATCCAATCACAGGGCTTGATGACTAATCGCGGGATTTGTAAAGCAAGGCGGATGTTGTAGTCCCAAACGATAGCTGGGGATTCTGGGCAGTGTAGTGTCTAAACTCCTAAAAAACGATTTGTTTCTTTGTAAACATTGCATTTCAATGTGAAAGCCCCTAACTAGCGGAGAATAGTTTTTGTTTATTAGGTACAAAGTGTGCAGCATCCAAACGTGTGAACACACTATCGCTTGCTGCAGTACTCAGCAGGTTATGGTGGTTTCAGCCTTTTGCGCTCAGCTGTCTGCCTTCAATGCTATGTTTCATTAAGTTCCAATGACAAAATATGGCATAGAAGAATACAAAATCAACAATGCAGGTAATTGCATGGTTTCATATGGCCTAAAATGGTCCATTGTCTGTGATATGTTTGAGTTTAAGGGATACTGGCCTTTAACATGAGACAATCTTTTTTATTTGTAACTCAGCATTCACTCTGCGTAATTGTAATGTTAGAAACAAAAGCAAATAAACTGCAAAAGCCTAAGGTACATTTCTATTTTAGCGTTCACTTTAGTTTGCTAACGACAATAGCATATTTATCAAACTGTAGTTAATGTTAGCAAACTCAAAAGGTAAGTTCAGGTTGTGTTCTGCTTAATGTGCAAAGAGCATATGTTCTCATAAACTAAACACTTGTCCGGGCTCCGGTGGAGCAGTGGCATCATGTGATTAAGACATGCAAACAAAGCACACACATGAGATACTGTCCGTTTCTCAATTTCGAGGATGCTGGCTTGGTAGTCGCGTACTTCCAAGTTTCTTCCTTCAGAAATGAAGCAAGTATGCTTCCAAGCCACGGCTTCGGAAAACGAAGAAGAATGGAACAGGCTAACAAGTGTGCCACTCTCTCTAACGGTTTCAACATAAACTGTACCGAAAATAAATACCTCACGATGTCTATCTAATTATGAACTTGCTTTACTTTCACGGAACACATTTTTGGTGATAACAGATGTAACATATTATTTACATGTTCTACGCCACTACATACTTACATTTAAATGTGTGCTGCGTCGGTTCAGCCATTCTCCGCAAGGGTTTTTGAAATTGGTCCGTGCGCAAAGCATTGTGGGGATTTTAAGGATGCAAAGTCTACCCATCTGCAGCCTCGAAATTTCCCCCAAACCAAGGACGGGCCTCGGTGGAATTCCAAGTATGCTGGAGATTGGAACAGTTCTTCGGCGGCACTCGATGACGTAGCATTCTTGAAATATTGGCTTGGAAGCCAGTATCCTCGAGATTGAGAAACGGCCACAGTCTCCCTTGAAATAGAGATTGATGACCTCAATAGGACTACCTGGTTAAATAAAGGTTTAAAAAAAAAAAGAAACTGTCACAACATGGACTTGCTTTACATTAGTATTGCTCAGTTAATCATTGCTGCAGGTCAAAAGAACACTGACATGATTAAAACCTCCACATTAATGTAACTATATTTACTATCTTTAGGGCGATTAAATGAGAATAGTTAACTGCTTTTGTATTCAGTTGCAGTGGAGAAACACACTCAGAGAGTTATGGCAGACCTCCCGCTGCAGTCGTACATAATGAATGTACCGGAATCCTTCAAATACACTGTGTTCAGTCTCAAAGACACACTGCTGTCAGTTAGAGAGGGGCAGTTAGCAGTTGTTGGTGATGTAGCGGACAGACGCTCACTCCAAGGTCACAACTTCAGAGGGAATCAAAAAAATCAATATCTGGTTTCTGGATATGTGCCACTGCTTGCAACTCTGCTGTTTGTGAACCTCACAAAGCTCTGTTGGCATTGCAGTAGAGTAAAATATATAATTTGTATACATCTATATTCACCATGAAAAAAACAAAAAACACCAATTTACGCAAAACACAAAATCTTAAGATACAACATTTTATTATTGTCAGTCTTAAATATGAGCACAGACTTTTCATCAAGAAAATACATATGAACCAACAATCCTTTACAATGCAGGAAGTCAAAGTGCAAGAGGTCCTCCTCCACTCCGGAACATTACATGTGAGGACAGTCCTGTGAACTTGTAACCAGTCAAAGAAGATCTGCTATGCTAATCCTCTGATCCCTCACGTCTCACCAACGTCCACATCCACAAACAATCTCTTCTAGACTCCAATGCAAATCACGCAAATGTCACAAAACATCTCAAATGAAAAAGACTTATTTTTATCTGGTGAGTGCAGTACAAGCTCAGTTATCTCTCTTGAATGTTATAAAGTGTTGTTCAGTGTTCTGCTTTTCAAACTATTGTCTTGCTTTGCACATATGGAGACAAAGAAAATATAATACCAACAACTTTTTTACCCAACTTCCTTGTCTCAATTGGGTTCATGTCCGCTTGCTGAGAGGGAGAGTCCTACAACACCTTATGCAGACTTCAAACAGACATCATACATAGGTCATACCACCTTACATGTTTGGTGCTACTGCCTTCATTTCATGGGACGTGATTAAGAGCAGCCTGATGGGATTCAGAAGAAGTGAAAGGTGTGTGTAATCAGGTCTTTTCAGTCCATAGCTAATCTTTAGAGGTGGATCAGAAATATTACTAGGGTTCTTACAAGATCCTCTCTTGAAATGACACTTGCATTCTGTCTTGTCTATCCTTTTGTTAAAGTCATGCTTGGTGGAAGTGAGGGGATTTTCCGTCATGCAGAATGCCACTGCAGTATAACTGCCTCTAATTCGCCTGAGAGATGGTAAACGATCCCCACACTAAAGGACTTTATCCTGATGTTCAAGGTAAATGGTCGTTGGATCAGTGATCACAGATCCACAAGAACACCTTCAAGATCATTTGCAGGCTTAATATATGGACTTTTCAGGGAGGCATTTGGGCTGGTGGCCAACTAGAGCACACGAAATTAGAAAAACCATGGTGGTGAGACCGCCTGTGTCATCAGGGAGTGATCTTCTAACCCCAACGCTGTCGCCGGTCAGTCAATCCACGGCGACTTTAAGACGTTTGATTACACTAAAGAAAGTCGTAGTCAGCAGAACAGGGATGTGATGACTCTGAGAGTGGACTTTACGCTGGAGGATGAGCTCAGTTAACAACAGGACCATTTGAAGGCCAACCGAGAGCTTATTAGAGTTTTCACAACTAAATGAGCCATAACATGACAAATAGCCACGTTGTGCACACGACATCACACTGTCTGTTCATTAAATGTAATGTGATTGTTTATTTAACTGCTCTTCAAGCCAGCTTGTCTAACCTTGAGGCTACCAGTATAATGCGTAAACAACACTGGCGCTAAGTAAAACAAACACCTCAGGTCAGAGACGATCCAAAAGGAGCCTTTAAAGGAGCCGCCTGCATAGGCTTCTCCACATGCCTTCTCTTGTTACACGTTTGGAACAGCAGGGATTTGAGAGCAGGCAAATAAAGATGATACTTTTCTGGTAGCAGCACGTGGCTCAGACCAAGGCCAACACTTTAGGAATGTGATCTGACGGGATTTCCAGCAGTGATCTGACAGCTGCTGACTTTCTTCCATCTCCTCTGAAAACGCGAAAGATATGTCGTCCTCGGATCACAGAGCCTGCTCTCTGCCTCCATGTTGCTTCTGCAGCTCACTGCTTCACAGTGTGCAACACTTTATCCGTGACTATAGATCTCATCAGAGCTAATAAACAATATGCGTGTTCGATATTACGGATTAGCAGGGTTCCTCTAATGATGGTGTAAAGTCAGAATATGAATGTGCACAGCTTTGGTTTGCAGTCAGTGATGATCATTACAGCCTGGCTCTGGATCACTGCCACAGGAACCATATGGCTCTGCTATTATTAGGTGGATTATAAGGTGAAGTCAGCCGTACAGACACCACCTTACTTCTGGTTAGGTGCACATTCATCTCCTCGAGAGAAACATGTTATATTTTGACAGCAGCCCTGCTAGTTTGCACAGATCTGTTTATGTTCTAAATGTCTCTCTTGCTTCGGTTTGTCCTCAGAAACAGTGTGCTTGACCCAAACATGTTGCTGCAATTGAAATGACATGTAAAATATATATCACACATATTAAGGACAAAGCAATAAGCTGCACACATTGTGTCTGTGTCATGTCCTCTCACACACACACACACACACACACACACACACACACACACACACACACACACACACACACACACACACACACACACACACACACACACACACACACACACACACACACACACACACACACACACACACACACACACACACACACACACACACACACACACCACCATGACCTGGGGGGTATACTACGAAGCAGGATTTTTGCTTAGCGGCTAACTTCAAAGAAAACTTGGGCTTTCCGGTCCTACGAAGCTGGTTCTCTTTTTAGCAGGCTAGATCTGCATGGTAATATATGCTAAGCAGCTAACCTGGTCGGGACCAGGTTAGCTGCAGGCTAAGAGCTCAACTCAGTGAAAGCACCGCCTGCTGACCAATCAGAGCTCAGTGTGCGGAGTTTAAAGCGATCAAGTCATATTACAGGAGAAAGGAAATACAGAAAAGCTGCCGTCGCAGGAAAGACGGCCGGCAAAAATCACCGACTGTGTGAACGTGAACATTAATAGAATATCACCTCCATCTTCAGAGCAATCTGACTATTATAACATTAGCGTTAAGAAAGCTTACTTAAATATCGGCCACAACATAAGTAACCGGATCAGAGTACATTAAGTACAGTCCGCGGCATATCACTTCATAATGTATCATATATCTCCTTATCTGAGTCAGCTGAGCCGGATCTGGCCGTGCAGCACTCACAGCGTCACAGACTGGATGCAGAAGGATTATTTTAAGCAACACATTAAGTTGAGGAAACACTCGAGACAAATGTAATGAAAGTCAGATGGTGTTTTAGACGGGCAGTGATATCATAAACCTGTTAATGTACGCATTCAAACACTTGTTCTGTTCCCAGCTGTATTCACTTTGCAGGTGCAGCTCTGTGGCTTTGATCCTGATCAAGTGTTTAAGTCATGGATGTTTAGAGTTTAAGTTCTTCATATGTCTAATATTATAGTTGACTTATCATTCAGGAAGTATGACACTGCGCTGTCAGTACGCTTCTCCATGTTTGTGATTGGTCGAATGCTCCAGATACCACCCCTTTCATGTGAACGCGCACCTAACTAGATAGGACACGGCTGGCTGGAGCGATCCACTTGATAACCAGCGTCGTAGGACCGTTTAGCGAGAGCGCGTATGTTTTGGATTAGGCCAACCGGCTAACTCAAACATATCAGGTTAGGTTGAACCGGCTTCGTAGTACAGGCCCCAGGTTAGGTTGAACCGGCTTCGTAGTACAGGCCCCAGGTTAGGTTGAACCGGCTTCGTAGTACAGGCCCCAGGTTAGGTTGAACCGGCTTCGTAGTACAGGCCCCTGGTCTCATGACGGTGAATTGCAGTGTTGGTATTTAACTGCTAAGAGGTAGTTCATAAACTAAAATGACCAGTTTTGAAGACGTATGCTGGGCTGTACTAAACATTAATGAAAGCTGAAATAAACAGGACACCAGAATCTGTGGCATGGGTGTGAGATGGAGTAAGAGTCATTGTGTGTGTGTGTGTTTTTGTTTTAAGTTATTAAGCAAATTATTATATTTTCAGCACATTTGGCTCCTTTTCAACTTTAAACGTGAATTAAAAGTGATGATGCTGTGAGCCATGAATGCCATGCAAACTGTTCCTGAAGGCAGCGTCCCTGTGAGGAGGTCTGACGCACACTGAACAGACTGAAACCACGACTTTAATGAAATGCATTATGTCAGCCAATGACACATCATTGTATTGGGTTGTGTAAAAGCAATAATATTAAGTTTAAATACAAAATGTTAGGTTCAACTTCATATTATTGCTTTCAACTAACCTAATACAGTTATGTGTAATGTGTCCATGTGTTCAGTCTTTTCGGTGCAGTGTGTCTTAGATGTGGTTAACATTGGGGGACCTAAAGCTGCCATCAGCCCAGATGGAATGATAAGCATATCACTTCCACACATCTCTCTGCTGGAGACAACAGTACGCACTGTCTCTGTCTCCCTGTTGTTGTCGTGGAAACAAACGTGATGAACCTGTCAGATTCAGCAGATGCAGTAACGACCCTGCTTCGTGCCTTTTTCATTTGGATGTTGGCTTTGTTTCAAAACATCAAGCAAAGCAGTCCGTTTGCAGGACATCAGAGGGGCGCTGAGGGAATCCAGGGGAAACCGGAGGGAAAGGTAACTGTTTCAATCCCTCTCTCCTCCTTCTGAGTCTGCTCAGTCAGTCTGTCTTGCATTGATTTAAAAAAAAGAAATGTGAACAACTCAGTGAGAGCTGTGGATTCTTAATAAGCGCATCATTTGCCATCGTGTTGGATGTTGTGATAATGGGATCTTACCAATCCTTTACTCCTGCACACGGTTCAATGACTGGACTGCAGCGCCTACAGAAAGCACAAACGGCAGCTGCAAGAAACCAGAAAAGCTTGCTTTGATGCTGCTGTCAGGCTCTGTTCCTCTGCTGGGGGAACACGAGTGCATCTCAAGTGTATTGTTAGCAAACAAAGGAGATACATCACTGGCTGTACTTCGTGCTGCTGTGTCGTGAGAGGCTCTTGATTGTTGCATACAATCCTCATGCTCACAACAGAAACGTTTCAGGAGGTCTGTCCTCTGTCCGCTGTGCTTCCATAATAAAACATTATAACATGAGATGTGTTTCTCGTGTTATCACATATCCTGTTTTCTCAGTTACAGTTTTCACTCAGATCAATCTTGGTTATAACACGTGGCTCACTACGGCACAGCAGGCCCGCAATTATTCTATTGTTCTTCTTAAAAAGAACTTGGAATGCCAGGTGCAGATGCAAATAAGCTTCAATCATAAACCACACGCTGTAGATTTTGGTTTATATTTATCTATCATTTGAGATTTCCAAAATGACCCCATGTTGGAACTACATTAAATCACAACGTGTTTGCCCTCTTGTTTGTGAAAAGACAAATATGGGATACGTGTGTGTTGTTTGATGTTGTGAATATAAAACGTGACTCCGAGGAATGATGGTGCTGTGTGAACCGCTAAAGTCTTTGGGGTATTGGTG
This sequence comes from Pseudochaenichthys georgianus, assembly GCF_902827115.2. Classification (NCBI taxonomy): domain Eukaryota; kingdom Metazoa; phylum Chordata; class Actinopteri; order Perciformes; family Channichthyidae; genus Pseudochaenichthys; species Pseudochaenichthys georgianus. The sequence continues at coordinate 38,369,130 of NC_047516.1, forward strand.
TCTAAATACATGCAGAACGTGTTTTATTTTCTATAACATGACCTCACAGACCCTACAGTGCTGGTTTGGATCAGAAACAGGGAAACATTTTTAAATAACTGTGTAGTGTGGAAATGACATTATGTTCAAACAAGTAGCAACATCATTAATACATTAGCATCATGTAAATAA